>NC_069499.1:42618664-42693664 GCF_027579735.1 Bombina bombina | reverse complement strand
ACCCCTATATTATATTTATTAACCCCTAATCTGCCCCCCAACGTCGCCGCTACCTTACCTACACCTATTAACCCCTAATCTGCCGACCGGACCTCGCCGCCACTATAATAAATGTATTAACCCTTAAACCGCCGCACTCCCGCCTTGCAAACCCTATAATAAATTGTATTAACCCCTAATATGCCCTCCCTAACATCGCCGCCACCTAACTTCAAGTATTAACCCCTAATCTGCCGACCGGACCTCGCCGCTACTATAATAAATGTATTAACCCCTAAAGCTAAGTCTAACCCTAACACCCCCTAAGTTAAATATAATTTAAATTAACGAAATAAATTAACTCTTATTAACTAAAGTATTCCTATTTAAAGCTAAATACTTACCTGTAAAATAAGCCCTAATATAGCTACAATATAACAATTATATTGTATCTATATTAGGGTTTATATTTATTTTACAGGCAACTTTGTATTTATTTTAACTAGGTACAATAGCTATTAAATAGTTAATAACTATTTAATAGCTACCTAGTTAAATAATTACCAAATTACCTGTAAAATAAATCCTAACCTAAGTTACAATTAAACCTAACACTACACTATCAATAAATAAATTAAATTAATTAACTACAAGTACCTACAATTAAATAAAATAAACTAAATTACCAAAAAAACAAAACACTAAATTACAAAAAATAAAAAAAAGATTACAAGAATTTTAAGCTAATTACACCTACTCTAAGCCCCCTAATAAAATAACAAAGCCCCCCAAAATAAAAAAAATTCCCTACTCTAATCTAAATTACAAAAGTTAACAGCTCTATTACCAGCCCATCTTCAAGACCTCCGGCGCGGAACATCCTCATCCTTCCAACGACTACCGACGAATGAAGGTTCCTTTAAGTGACGTCATCCAAGATGGCGTCCCTCGAATTCCGATTGGCTGATATGCAAGCTCAATCTGATTGGCTGATTGGATCAGCCAATCCGATTGAACTTGAATCTGATTGGCTGATTCAATCAGCCAATCAGATTTTCTTACCTTAATTCCGATTGGCTGATAGAATCCTATCAGCCAATCGGAATTCGAGGGACGCCATCTTAGATGACGTCACTTAAAGGAACCTTCATTCGTCGGTAGTCGTCGGAAGGAAGAGGATGTTCCGCGCCGGAGGTCTTGAAGATGGAGCCGCTCCTTGTCGGATGGATGAAGATAGAAGATGCCGCTTGGATAAAGATGTCTGCCGGTCCGGATGTCCTCTTCTGCCCGGATAGGATGAAGACTTCTGCCGCTCCGGATGTCCTCTTTTGGTCCATCGGTGCCCAGCCCAGAGTAGGGGTATGTGGGTGGTGGGTTGTAATGTTGGGGGGTGGTATTGTGGGGGGTTTTTACAGGCAAAAGAGCTGATTTCTTTGGGGCATGCCCCGCAAAAAGCCCTTTTAAGGGCTGGTAATAGAGCTGTTAACTTTTGTAATTTAGATTAGGGTAGGGAAATTTTTTTATTTTGGGGGGCTTTGTTATTTTATTAGGGGGCTTAGAGTAGGTGTAATTAGCTTAAAATTCTTGTAATCTTTTTTTTATTTTTTGTAATTTAGTGTTTTTTTTTGGTAATTTAGTTTATTTAATTGTAGGTAATTGTAGGTACTTGTAGTTAATTAATTTATTTATTGATAGTGTAGTATTAGGTTTAATTGTAACTTAGGTTAGGATTTATTTTACAGGTAATTTGGTAATTATTTTAACTAGGTAGCTATTAAATAGTTATTAACTATTTAATAGCTATTGTACGTAGTTAAAATAAATACAAAGTTGCCTGTAAAATAAATATAAACCCTAAAATAGATACAATATAATTATTCGTTATATTGTAGCTATATTAGGGTTTATTTTACAGGTAAGTATTTAGTTTTAAATAGGAAGACTTTAGTTAATAATATTTAATTTATTTTGTTAGATTAAAATTATATTTAATTTAGGGGGGTGTTAGGGTTAGGGCTAGACTTAGCTTTAGGGGTTAATACATTTATTATAGTAGCGGCGAGGTCCGGTCGGTAGATTAGGGGTTAAGTGGCGGCGATGTTATGGAGGGCAGATTAGGGGTTAATACAATTTATTCTAGGGTTTGCAAGGTGGGAGTGCGGCGGTTTAGGGATTAATACATTTATTAGAGTAGCGGCGAGGTCCGGTCGGCAGATTAGGGGTTAATAAGTGTAGGTAGGTAGCGGCGATGTTGGGGGGGGGGCAGATTAGGGGTTAATAAATATTATGTAGGGGTTGGCGATGTTAGGGCCAGCAGATTAGGGGTTCATAGGGATAATGTAGGTGGCGGCGGTGTGTGGTCGGCAGATTAGGGGTTAAAAAAATTTATTATAGTGGCGGCGATGTGGGGGGACCTCGGTTTAGGGGTACATAGGTAGTTTATGGGTGTTAGTGTACTTTAGAGCGTTAGGAAGATCCCATTGAAAAGATAGAATACGCAATTGGCGTAAGGGGATCTGCGGTATGGAAAAGTCGCGGCTTGAAAGTGAGCGTTAGACCCTTTCCTGCCGGACTCTAAATACCAGCAGGCGGCCAAAAGCAGCGAGCCCTTAACGCTGCTTTTGACGGCTACTGCAGAACTCTAAATTTAGGCGTATGTTAGTAATGAATCAAAAACCTGGTTGCAGAGTCGAAAAATTAAAAAATGGATGCTTTCCATGTAATAAATGTAAAATGTGTAAGCATCTTTTGAGAGGGGGAACATTGAAAATATAAGGGGAGTTTCTCACAAAGTCAAGGGATACATCACTTGTAAAAGTGTGGGTGTTGTCTATGTTCTCCCATGCTCTTGCCCCAGACAATATGTTGAGGAAACCTATCATGAGTTCAAGGAGAGGATGAAAGAAGACATCCTGAAAAAAAGGATTAAAACAAGTGGCATAATGCGCCATTTTCTTGACTTTCATAACAGTGATGTCAGGAACTTACGCTTTATGGGTGTTGAAAATGTTAGTACCAGTGAAAGAGGTGGCGACTGGGATCAAGCTCTCCTAAGGGAAGAATGTAAATGGATATTCAATTTAGATACTGTTCAACCGGGGGAACTCAATTATGCCCCCTTCTTGTAAATGAGTAAAAAATGCTCTTACTAAATGTATTAGGGTCCAAAGTGTAACATTGGTTATGTGCTGACTAGCACTAGTTTACCTGTAATTAATACTATATAGTGAATTATCTATTTATGTGGATTTTGATTTTCAAAAATAACGCATTGGTTTCATTATATACCAGATATTGAAGTATAACTCATTTTAACCTTTTGCTATTAACTGCTTTCCTAAGCCAGCCATGATATCTGTAAAATCTGCATGTGTGCTAATATAAGTGTATTGTATTTTTGTAAATAATATTCTGACACCTAATGAGATAAATAATTCACCCGGCATGATATAAGTATCGCTACTATGACATGGATGTATCACATGCCTGACGAAGCCCAATTGGAATACAGAATGGGTGAAACACGTGTAGCAAGTGTAAATTAACTACGCCCACAGGAGCTCTGTGAGCGTGGTGTTGGTTTGGTTCGTATAGGTTCCCCCTGGATGCTATGTTTTTTTCTGGATGAAGTGCTGAATTGAATAGTCTGGCGGATAACCCATCGAGCGGAAACAGGCCCCACCAGCTGAAGAGGTGTCGCTAGTGGAGCAAGTAAGTGAGAACTACCTCTGCAACGGAAGAAGACTACTATGAGTCGAACCTGCATAAGGTTGGATGAGCTGGGGATGTAATTCCCAATCCGGGAGGACATATCTTTGTCATTTGGCACTTTAAGGGGATATAGCTATGAACCAATATAAACTTAATTCTCTGCTTGCAATTGTGCTGTACTGTACTATGCTAACAACAGTGCTGATTAACCTCCAATATCACGTGCTTCAGCTTCAAACCTTTCAGCTGCTTTATTTTGCCTGACTAACATTCTACTATCTAACGCTTACTACGGATGCTGAACTTTAAGGACTGACTTTCTTTTATTATGTGCATGCGAAGAAACAAAGTCTAAGCCATGAACTTTTGTTCTAGCATAAATTGTTTCAACAGAGAATTGGTTTAGTATAAATTGTATCAAGGTGTCTAACTTTGTAATTAATTTGTGTCCTTTTCTGGCACAAATAATTTTCTATCAACGTGTTCTATTTTCTGTGGTAGAATAAAATGTATGCAAACAATTATTTGACTGTTGTGTTGTGCCTCCCCCTGAGTTGCTTTTGATCATGGTTATGGGCTTGTGCTAGATTAAGGGTTTACGCTTTCTCCTCTCTTGGTTTCTTCATAATAATTTGTAGTACCCCTGTACACCAGAGAACTTATAGTACTTTTTAGCTCTCTGAAACTCATCCTTACACATTAATTCCCATGATACAACTGGTATAATTTCTTCATAATGGCAGGAATGTCCACCAATGAATCTCTGGAAAATTAGGTGATAAAAGCTTAGATAAATTTCAAACATGGTCTCACCTTAACAAGAAGGTCCCTGCGGCAGCCTAGTTTATGAATTTAGCCCATTGTCTGCATTCAAGAGTCCCTTTAAATAGCAGCATATATATATTTTTGGAAGAAAAAAAAAAGAGTTAAATCTAGTTTTAAACAGTAAAAAATAGAAATGACAAAAGAGTATTGTAAAAGCAATCGGTTTGCGGCCACTGAGCACAGTTGTGCTTGGCTGCTCTTTCTCAGCAGGTGTCCTGTATGTCTGAATGTCTCAGCCCAGCCTGGCTCTCCATGGTGCCAGAACTGTCTGTGCCTTCTGTCAAAGAGCTGACACTTTCTCCTGTCATGTATCACTGTACAAGACGAGTGGACTTGTAATCTGCAAATGTGTTCCACCCTTTGATTTATGTTCAAAACGCGTTGATTCACAATTTGTTTTTTGAACGGAAAGTTAACACCTTGCATTTACAAGGCATTTTGTTTTCTTGCTATAGAGCAATACCTCAGCCAAGTCTAAACATGTTAAAACAAACGTTGTGTTTGCTGTAATAGTTTTTCAGTAGCCAAACACCACCCACCACTTGCCAGACTTAACCCAGCTATATTCCCCAGAGCCATTGGCTGCACACTTAATATAACTAATTGTCCTCAGCAGAGTGAGAAACCTTAGTTATAGGGCGATAGCTTCGGAGTGTCTTCGTCTGAAGGTTAATCCCCCCCGACTTTTCTGACACTTTGCATAGGGTGCAATGATTAATGCAGGCGGCATACTGCTGCCCACTAGACAAGATGCAGGGCAGACAGGGGCAGAGATGTCTGCCCCTTTCTTTATAGACACTAAAACCACTTATGTTTCAATATTTAAACAGTGAAAATGTATTTAGAAAAATAATTCTGTATCTTATTCTCAGAGTAATCTTTGTTTACAATGTATTATTCTGTCTGGCATTAATTTAGTATTTAATGTTTCTTTAACTATGTGTTTATGTCCTTTGCATGGGTTAAACTCATAGTTGAAGCAACAGTGCAATAAAAAGAATTTAGCAAGTAAAAGCAACATATTATTGTCCTCTTATGTCCCTTTAAAGGATTTTCTACCCCATAAATGTGAATGCATTATATTTTGTTTATACCTAGAAAATGGGGTAAAATACTTTTATAGATGTAGTCATCAAAACTGGGAAAGAAGCCTTATATCAGTGTAGTGCATATTATATATTGTGCATCAATGCAAAAACCTACTAACTGGTCTCTCCCCCCTTCACTCCATCCTAAATGCCTCAGCCAGGCTAATCCACCTTTCCCGTCACACTGTATCTGCTGCACCTCTCTGTGAGTCCCTTCACTGGCTCCCTATTCACAGCAGAATTAAATAAAAAATTCTCACCCTAATAACAAAGTCCTTACCAACGCCGCTCCGCACTACCTCACTAATCAACCTGCTCGTTGCATCTTCTATCATTACCTCATCCCATGCTAGACTGCAGGACTTCTCTCGTGCGGCACCTACCCTCTGGTACCCTCCCGCTGTCAGACTTTCCTCTAATCTTCCATCTTTTAAGGGAAGCTTATCACCCAACTCAGTAACAAATTAATTCCACTTACCTAATAATTGCCCTCATCTAACGCTGTACTAACATTCTCACCCTTGCAGCCCTCACCTCCTGATTCTCACCCTCCTACCCATCTAGATTGTAAGTTACCATGGGAATTGGGCACTCAGTTATTCCTGTATTCGTTTGTAAAATTTTGTCTCGTCTCTTACAAGTTTTTTATCATTATTTTACTTAAATGAATTGTACCCATGGACAATGCTGCAGAATATTTTGGCGCTTTATAAATAAAGTATAATAATAATAATACAATTGCATTATCATAACATGCGTAAAATATATAATTACATATATACTTGCCAAGCTTTGGAACATTAAAGGGACAATATAGTTAAAAATAAGCTTTCATGATTCAGTGCATGTAATTTTAAACAACTTTCCAAATTACTTTTATCATCAATTTGGCTTTGTTCTCTTGGTATTCTTAGTTGAAAGACAAACCCTAATACAGCTCATATGCTCATTTCTAAGCTCTTGAAGGCCGCCTCTTATCTCAGTGCATTTTGACAGTGTTCACAGCTAGACAGTGCTAGTTCATGTGTGTCACAAAGATACCATTGTAAATAACTCCACAAGAGTGAGCACGAGTCAGCACTGATTGGTCAAAATAACTGAAATAAGGGGGCAGTCTGCAGAGGCTTAGATACAAGGTAATTACAGAGGTAAAAAGTATATTAATATAACTGTGTTGGTTATGCAAAACTGGGGAATGGGTAATAAAGGGATTATCTATCCTTTTTAAACTACAAATTCTAGAGTAGACTGTCCCTTTAAACGGCTATGCACAACTACAATTGCACAGTTTGTACTCACCATGCTATTGTTTCTTTTATTTTAACCCTTTACAGGTGCTGGCTGGTGAAGCTATGCTTCCTTATACTGGGAGCCACCATCTTGGAGCTGAGGTAATCTTGCACTCTGTGACAGAAGCTGAGCACATTCACAGGAAAGCAATGTCGCTACTTCTCGATAGCTGTACCACATGCTTCAAGTTAGCGTGCATGACACAGGGCAAGAGCATTATATTTAGTTTCCAGGCTTTTTAAAAACAGTTTAACCCCTTAATGACCACAGCACTTTTCCATTTTCTGTCCGTTTGGGACCAAGGCTATTTTTACATTTCTGCGGTGTTTGTGTTTAGCTGTAATTTTCCCCTTGCTCATTTAATGTACCCACACATATTATATACCGTTTTTCTCGCCATTAAATGGACTTTCAAAATATACCATTATTTTCCTCATATCTTATAATTTACTATAAATTTTTTTATAAAATATGAGGAAAAAATAGAAAAAAACACACTTTTTCTAACTTTGACCCCCAAAATCTGTTATACATCTACAACCACCAAACAAAAACCATGCTAAATAGTTTCTAAATTTTGTCCTGAGTTTAGAAATACCCAATGTTTACATGTTCTTTGCTTTTTTTGCAAGTTATAGGGCCATAAATACAAGTAGCACTTTGCTATTTCCAAACCACTTTTTTTCAAAATTAGCGCTAGTTACATTGGAACACTGATATCTTTCAGGAATCCCTGAATATCCCTTGACATGTATATATTTTTTTTTAGAAGACATCCCAAAGTATTGATCTAGGCCCATTTTGGTATATTTCATGCCACCATTTCACCGCCAAATGCGATCAAATAAAAAAAAATGTTCACTTTTTCACAATTTTTTTCACAAACTTTAGGTTTCTCACTGAAATTATTTACAAAAAACTTATGCAATTATAGCATACATGGTTGTAAATGCTTCTCTGGGATCCCCTTTGTTCATAAATAGCAGACATATATGGCTTTGGTTTTGCTTTTTAATAATTAGAAGGCTGCTAAATGCGACTGCGCACCACACGTGTATTATGCCCAGCAGTGAAGGGGTTAATTAGGGAGCATGTAGGGAGCTTCTAGGGTTAATTTTAGCTTCAGTGTAGTGTAGTAGACAACCCCAAGTATTGATCTAGGCCCATTTTGGTATATTTCATGCCACCATTTCACCGCCAAATGCAATCAAATTAAAAAAAACGCTAAATTTTTCACAATTTTAGGTTTCTCACT
This sequence comes from Bombina bombina, assembly GCF_027579735.1. Taxonomy (NCBI): domain Eukaryota; kingdom Metazoa; phylum Chordata; class Amphibia; order Anura; family Bombinatoridae; genus Bombina; species Bombina bombina. The sequence continues at coordinate 42,685,516 of NC_069499.1, read as the reverse complement.
GAAATTATTTACAAACAGCATGTGCAATTATGGCACAAATAGTTGTAAATGCTTCTCTGGGATCCCCTTTGTTCAGAAATAGCAGACATATATGACTTTGGGGTTGCTTTTTGGTAATTAGAAGGCCGCAAAGTGCTGCTGCGCATCACACATGTATTATGGCTAGCAGTCAAGGGGTTAATTAGGTAGTTTGTAGGGAGCTTGCGGGGTTAATTTTAGCTTTAGTGTAGAGATCAGCCTCCCACCTGACACATCAGACCCCCTGATATCTCCCAAACAGCTCCCTTCCCTCCCCCACCCCACAATTGTCCCCGCCATCTTAAGTACTGGCAGAAAGTCTGCCAGTACTAAAATAAAAGTTTTTTTTTTTAAAAAAAAATACATCTTTAGCATATTTACATATGCTACTTTGTAGGATCCCCCCTTAGCCCCCAACCTCCCTGATCCCCCCCAAAAACAGCTCTCTAACCCCCCCCCCTGCCTTATTGGGGGCCATCTTGGGTACTGGCAGCTGTCTGTCAGTACCCAGTTAACAATATTTTTTCCTCTTTTTGTATTTATTTTTTTTACATTTTGCTGTAGTGTAGCTTCCCCACGACCAACCCCTACCCCCACCCCCTCCCAGATCCCTTAGATTAGTTTTTGGGGGCATTTACTCCCCCTCTTCCTCCCACTTACTACATAATTATTTCTGTAGTGTAAGTGGTTCCCACCCGCTCCCTCCCGTGCACGCGCCCCGCCCGCCGATCCCCCGTGCACGCGCGCGTGTCTGTGCGCGCCCCTGACTCTCCCGCCCCCGATCCCGCCCCCCTCTGTGAATCTGAAGCCATCGATGGCCGCCCACCCGCCTCCCACTGCAGCTCCCACCCACCAACGATTGCGGCCATCGATGGCCGGTGTAGAGAGGGCCACAGAGTGGCTCTCTCTGCACCGGAGGGGTACAAATTGTTATTGCAGGATGCCTCGATATTGAGGCATCCTGCAATAACCGGAAAGCAGCTGGAAGCGATGAGGATCGCTTCCAGCTGCTTTCCAAACCGAGGACGTACGCCACACGTCCTCAGGCGTTAACTGCCTTTTTTCTGAGGACGTGTGGCGTACGTCCTCGGTCATTAAGGGGTTAAAAAATGACATAAAATATATTAAGAAAGGCTTTGGGGAATATAGAGAAATGCAGCAGCTGCAAACAAAAATGTGATGCTTCCCCTGTACATGCTTTTTGTAAATGTTGCAGGGTGTGAGAATACCTCAGTACTAAGATGGCAGCACTCAGTGTAAAGATGCAAAGCTTCACCAATTACCATCTGTAAAGAGAATGGCTTTTAAAGAGACTGGAAACAGGAGGAAAAACTAGTAGTAGCTATAACTACGCTGTTGTAGTTATTTCCGGCAATTTAAAGGGACATTCTGGTCAAAATGTTTTGTATTACATATTTGAATTGAAACATATTTGCAATATACATGTAATGGCAAACATGCTTCTAGTAAAAGTTATCACTGTTTTAGTTTTTTCTCTGTGAAGCATAGCTAAATATTCTCAGTGCACCAGCATTTTAAATACTACAGCTGCTCAGAGCAGCAGTGGGGTTTGTATCGTGTCAACAATTAACTCCTTAGTTCAGACTAAGACTTCCCCAAAAGACCAGAGCAATTTTAGCATTTTTGAAATCACTACATATAAACAGAAATAGAGCCTTGTTTTTTCCACCATAGTATTGATCTAGGCCTATTTTGGTATATTTCATGCCAAAAGCGATAAAAAAAGGTAACTTTTTGACAAACATTGGGTTTCTCAATGAAATTATTTACAAACAGTTAGTGCAATTATGACACAAATGATTGTAAATGCTTCTCTAGGATCCCCTTTGTTCAGAAATAGTAGACATATATGGCTTTGGCATTGCTTTTTGGTAATTAGAAGGCCGCTAATTGCAGCTCTGCACCACACTTTTACTATTCCCGGCAATGAATGGGTTAATTAGGTAGCTTTAGTGTAGAGGTTAGCCTCCCACCTGACACTTGCCACCCCCTGATCCTTACCTGACCCCTCTCAAACAGCTCTTTTCCCTCCCCCCACTGGTGTACTTTTGCATGATATCCCAAAACATAAATAATCATTGTGGGCTCCATTACATATACGGCGCAGGCTTCACCGCAAGCGTTGAAACCCACACCGACCGTAATTTCACCTCGCACATCGGGGTATTACATATACTGCATCGTTAGATGCTAGACTGGCGTAAGACAAACTTGCAAACTTCTGAAATGTGCGCAAATACACATTTTAGTCGTCGCAAGTAACTTACGCCAGTCTTGTGTCCACGGAAAGTGTGAATAAAAAGTAGTTTTATGCAAATTAGGTTAACCTACGTAAAAACGAACCCAGAATTCAAATAAAAAACTGAATTTATGCTTAAATTACTTTCTCCAACGGTGTGTCCGGTCCACGGCGTCATCCTTACTTGTGGGGAATATCTCTTCCCCAACAGGAAATGGCAAAGAGTCCCAGCAAAGCTGTCCATATAGTCCCTCCTAGGCTCCGCCCACCCCAGTCATTCGACCGACGGACAGGAGGAAAAATATAGGAGAAACCATATGGTACCGTGGTGACTGTAGTTAGAGAAAATAATTCATCAGACCTGATTAAAAAAAAAACAGGGCGGGCCGTGGACCGGACACACCGTTGGAGAAAGTAATTTATCAGGTAAGCATAAATTCTGTTTTCTCCAACATTGGTGTGTCCGGTCCACGGCGTCATCCTTACTTGTGGGAACCAATACCAAAGCTTTAGGACACGGATGAAGGGAGGGAGCAAATCAGGTTACCTAAACGGAAGGCACCACGGCTTGCAAAACCTTTCTCCCAAAAATAGCCTCCGAAGAAGCAAAAGTATCAAATTTGTAAAATTTGGCAAAAGTGTGCAGTGAAGACCAAGTCGCTGCCTTACATATCTGGTCAACAGAAGCCTCGTTCTTGAAGGCCCATGTGGAAGCCACAGCCCTAGTGGAGTGAGCTGTGATTCGTTCAGGAGGTTGCCGTCCGGCAGTCTCATAAGCCAATCGGATGATGCTTTTAAGCCAAAAGGAAAGAGAGGTAGAAGTCGCTTTTTGACCTCTCCTTTTACCAGAATAGACAACAAACAAAGAAGATGTTTGTCTGAAATCTTTTGTAGCTTCTAAATAGAATTTTAGAGCACGGACTACGTCCAAATTGTGTAACAAATGTTCCTTCTTTGAAACTGGATTCGGACATAAAGAAGGTACAACTATCTCCTGGTTAGTATTCTTGTTAGAAACAACCTTTGGAAGAAAACCAGGCTTAGTACGCAAAACCACCTTATCTGCATGGAACACCAGATAGGGCGGAGAACACTGCAGAGCAGATAACTCTGAAACTCTTCTAGCAGAAGAAATAGCAACCAAAAACAAAACTTTCCAAGATAGTAACTTAATATCTATGGAATGTAAAGGTTCAAACGGAACCCCTTGAAGAATGAAAGAACTAGATTTAGACTCCAGGGAGGAGTCAAAGGTCTGTAAACAGGCTTGATCCTAACCAGAGCCTGAACAAATGCTTGAACATTTGGCACAGCTGCCAGTCTTTTGTGTAGTAAGACAGATAAAGCAGAGATCTGTCCCTTTAGAGAACTTGCAGATAATCCTTTCTCCAAACCTTCTTGTAGAAAGGAGAGAATCTTAGGAATTTTTATCTTATTTCATGGGAATCCTTTGGATTCACACCAACAGATATATCTTTTCCATATTTTATGGTAAATCTTTCTAGTTACCGGTTTTCTGGCCTGAACCAGAGTATCTATCACAGAATCTGAAAACCCACGCTTTGATAGAATCAAGCGTTCAATCTCCATGCCGTCAGCTGGAGGGAGACCAGATTTGGATGTTCGAACGGACCCTGAACAAGAAGGTCCTGTCTCAAAGGTAGCTTCCATGGTGGAACCGATGACATATTCACCAGGTCTGCATACCAAGTCCTGCGTGGCCACGCAGGAGCTATCAAGATCACCGAGGCCCTCTCCTGTTTGATCCTGGCTACCAGTCTGGGAATGAGAGGAAACGGTGGAAATACATAAGCTAGGTTGAAGGTCCAAGGTGCTACTAGTGCATCTACTAGAGTCGCCTTGGGATCCCTGGATCTGGACCCGTAGCAAGGAACCTTGAAGTTCTGACGAGACGCCATCAGATCCATGTCTGGAATGCCCCATAATTGAGTTAGTTGGGCAAAGATCTCCGGGTGGAGTTCCCACTCCCCCGGATGGAATGTCTGACGACTCAGATAATCCGCTTCCCAGTTTTCCACACCTGGGATGTGGATCGCAGATAGGTGGCAGGAGTGATCCTCCGCCCATTGAATTATTTTGGTCACTTCCTTCATCGCCAGGGAACTCCTTGTTCCCCCCTAATGATTGATATACGCAACGGTCGTCATGTTGTCTGATTGGAATCTTATGAATCTGGCCTTTGCTAGCTGAGGCCAAGCCCTGAGAGCATTGAAGATCGCTCTTAGTTCCAGAATGTTTATCGGGAGAAGAGACTCTTCCCGAGACCATAGTCCCTGAGCTTTCAGGGATTCCCAGACCGCGCCCCAGCCCACTAGACTGGCGTCGGTCGTGACAATGACTCACTCTGGTCTGCGGAAGCTCATTCCCTGGGATAGATGGTCCAGGGTCAGCCACCAACGGAGTGAATCTCTGGTCTTCTGATCTACTTGAATCATTGGAGACAAGTCTGTATAGTCCCCATTCCACTGTTTGAGCATGCACAGTTGTAATGGTCTTAGATGAATTCGTGCAAAAGGAACTATGTCCATTGCTGCAACCATCAACCCTACTACTTCCATGCACTGCGCTATGGAGGACGTGGAACAGAATGAAGAACTTGACAAGTGCTTAGAAGTTTTGACTTTCTGACCTCTTGTCAGAAAAATCCTCATTTCTAAGGAATCTATTATTGTTCCCAAGAAGAACAAGACAGAGAACTTTTTTCTATGTTCACCTTCCATCCGTGTGATCTGAGAAAGGCCAGAACGATGTCTGTATGAGCCTTTGCTTTTGACAGGGACGACGCTTGTATTAGAATGTCGTCCAAGTAAGGTACTACTGCAATGCCCCTCGGTCTTAGAACCGCTAGAAGGGACCCTAATACCTTTGTGAAAATCCTTGGAGCAGTGGCTAACCCGAATGGGAGGGCCACAAACTGGTAATGTTTGTCCAGAAAGGCGAACCTTAGGAACGGATGATGTTCTTTGTGGATAGGAATATGTAGGTACGCATCCTTTAGATCCACGGTAGTCATAAATTGACCTTCCTGGATAGTGGGTAGAATCGTTCGAATGGTTTCCATCTTGAACGATGGTACCCTGAGAAATTTGTTTAGGATCTTCAAATCCAAAATTGGTCTGAAAGTTCCCTCTTTTTTGGGAACTACGAACAGATTTGAATAAAATCCCATTCCTTGTTCCTTTATTGGAACTGGGTGTATCACTCCCATCTTTAACAGGTCTTCTACACAATGTAAGAACGCCTGTCTCTTTATTTGGTTTAAGGATAAGTGAGACATGTGGAACCTTCCCCTTGGGGGTAGTTCCCTGAATTCCAGAAGATAACCCTGAGAAACTATTTCTAGTGCCCAGGGATCCTGAACATCTCTTGCCCAAACCTGAGCAAAGAGAGAGAGTCTGCCCCCTACTAGATCCGGTCCCGGATCGGGGGCTACTCCTTCATGCTGTTTTGTTAGCAGCAGCAGGCTTCTTGGCCTGCTTACCCTTGTTCCAGCCTTGCATCGGTTTCCAGGCTGGTTTGGGTTGTGAGGCATTACCCTCTTGCTTAGAGGATGCAGAATTAGAGGCCGGTCCGTTCCTGAAATTGCGAAAGGAACGAAAATTAGACTTATTCTTGGCCTTAAAAGGCCTATCTTGTGGAAGGGCATGGCCCTTTCCCCCAGTGATGTCTGAGATAATCTCTTTCAATTCTGGTCCAAATAGAGTTTTACCTTTAAAAGGGATGTTAAGCAATTTTGTCTTGGATGACACATCCGCTGACCAAGACTTTAGCCAAAGCGCTCTGCGCGCCACGATTGCAAACCCTGAATTTTTCGCCACTAATCTAGCTAATTGCAAAGCGGCATCTAAAATAAAAGAGTTAGCCAACTTAAGTGCGTGAACTCTGTCCATAACCTCCTCATATGGAGTCTCTCTACTGAGCGACTTTTCTAGTTCCTCGAACCAGAACCACGCTGCTGTAGTGACAGGAACAATGCACGAAATGGGTTGTAGAAGGTAACCTTGCTGTACAAAAATCTTTTTAAGCAAACCCTCTAATTTTTTATCCATAGGATCTTTGAAAGCACAACTATCCTCGATAGGAATAGTAGTGCGCTTGTTTAGAGTAGAAACTGCCCCCTCGAGCTTAGGGACTGTCTGCCATAAGTCCTTTCTGGGGTCGACCATAGGAAATAATTTCTTAAATATAGGGGGGGGAACAAAAGGTATGCCGGGCTTTTCCCACTCCTTATTCACTATGTCCGCCACCCGCTTGGGTATAGGAAAAGCGTCGGGGTGCACCGGAACCTCTAGGAACTTGTCCATCTTGCATAATTTCTCTGGAATGACCAAGTTGTCACAATCATCCAGAGTAGATAACACCTCCTTAAGCAGTGCGCGGAGATGTTCTAATTTAAATTTAAATGTCACAACATCAGGTTCAGCTTGTTGAGAAATTTTTCCTGAATCTGAAATTTCCCCATCTGACAAAACCTCCCTCATGGCCACTTCAGATTGGTGTGAGGGTATGACAGAACAATTATCATCAGCGCCCTCCTGCTCTTCAGTGTTTAAAACAGAGCAATCGCGCTTTCTCTGATATGTAGGCATTTTGGATAAAATATTTGCTATGGAGTTATCCATTACAGCCGTCAATTGTTGCATGGTAATAAGCATTGGCGCGCTAGATGTACTAGGGGCCTCCTGCGTGGGCAAAACTGGTGTAGACACAGTAGGAGATGATGTAGTATCATGTTTACTCCCCTCATCTGAGGAATCATCTTGGGCAATTTCATTATCTGTGGCAGTACTGTCCTTACTTTGTTTGGACGCTATGGCACAATTATCACACAAATTTAAATGGCGAGACACATTGGCTTTCATACATATAGAACATAGCTTATCCGAAGGCACAGACATGTTAAACAGGCTTAAACTTGTCAATAAAGCACAAAAAACGTTTTAAAACAAAACCGTTACTGTCTCTTTAAATTTTAAACAGAAAACACTTTATTACTGAATATGTGAAAAAGTATGAAGGAATTGTTCAAAAATTACCAAAATTACCAAAAAACATTGAGAGTATTGCACACCAATTTTCAGAGCTTTAACCCTTAAAATAACGGAACCGGAGCCGTTTACAAATTGAACCCCTATACAGTCCCAGCTATAGCTTTTGCTGTGACCTAACCAAGCCCAGAGGGGAATACGATACCAAGTGACGCCTTCTAGAAACTTTTCCAGCTACTTTCAGATCCTCACACATGCATCTGCATGTCTTGCTCTCAAAAACAACTGTGCAGTAATGGCGCGAAAATGAGGCTCAGCCTACAACTGGGAAGGCCCTCCCTGACTGGAAAAGGTGTCTAACATAGTGCCTGCCGTTAAAAAACGTTCCCCAAGTTTATAAATGTGAATTATCAGCATAAACATGTATAAAATGTCCAAATAAAGCAATCGATTTAGCCCATAAAAGTGTCTACCAGTTTTATAGCCCATATTAAGCCCTTTATTCTGTTTGCTTGACTAAGAAAATGGCTTACCGGTCCCCATGAGGGGAAATGACAGCCTTCCAGCATTACATGGTCTTGTTAGAAATATGGCTAGTCATACCTTAAGCAGAAAAGTCTGCTAACTGTTTCCCCCAACTGAAGTTACTTCATCTCAACAGTCGATTTTAGTTACTGTCTGCTAAAATCATCTTCCTCTCACAAACAGAAATCTTCATCCTTTTCTGTTTCAGAGTAAATAGTACATACCAGCACTATTTTAAAATAACAAACACTTGATAGAAGAATAAAAAACTACATTTAATCACCAAAAAACTCTTAACCATCTCCGTGGAGATGTTGCCTGTGCAACGGCAAAGAGAATGACTGGGGTGGGCGGAGCCTAGGAGGGACTATATGGCCAGCTTTGCTGGGACTCTTTGCCATTTCCTGTTGGGGAAGAGATATTCCCCACAAGTAAGGATGACGCCGTGGACCGGACACACCAATGTTGGAGAAATGTGACACATAATTACGATATTCAAATTCATATATAAACCAATGCGCAGCTGGCATTTTCTTCAGTGTGTTTGGATTGTTCGTTGAGCTACAGCACACTACACTGGAGTGGAGGATTAGTGAGAGTAGAGAGAGAGGTGCAAACAGAGGAGTTAGTTAGGTCGCATTGTTGTTGAGTAAGCTTGTACACTTACACATATTGCACACATACAAATACACCACACTTTTTTATTTTATTTGAGTTTTACAGTGTGATAGGCTGAGTGTTTGGTTGTGATTGTGTGTGATTGAACTGGGAGTGTGTGTGATTTAGTGTGAGGATGGCAGGGAGTGGCAGGGAGGAGGGGAGAGGAGTGGCAGAGAGAGGAGTATTGGAGAGGCCAGGAGGATCAGTGGGGTCCCCGTCAGGGAGTAAGTGGAGTGGGGAGAGGGAGAGCCAGAAGGTATGATGGGAGGGAAGATGCCCGAGAGCCCCAGAGAGCAGGCACATCCAGGAGAGGGACAGAGGGTGCACATGGGGACAGAAGGGGGGAGGAGGGAGAGGATAGGGAGGAACCCACACCAGGGACATCACAGGGAGGAAGCCAAGTGGCCATGGAGGATGAGAGGCTGAGATGCCCCAACTTCTCATTTGCGGAGAGGATGCCGTCAACAGTGTGGCCCCGCAGAGGAGGACTGTTGAGGGCCTGAAAAAGAACTGGAATAACTGCAAGAGGCGGGTCAAAGAAAAGATGGGGCAGGAAGCTATGCACCAGAAGGGAACAGGCGGTGGTCCATCCCTGGATATAGAGTATAATACCTGGCAGGAGAAGATACGCAGGTCCCTGAGTATCACAGCAGTCCGTGGACTTCCAGGGGCTCGTGACTCAGGAGCTGCAACCACAGCACAGAATGCTGGTGAGTAACATCCCACACACCAGTATGATATGTATTTGAGATATAACATCCCTTAATATCACACATTCATGTACACGATGAGCAGCATGGTATTTGGCCTACTAACAAAAACATCTACAATTATACTTGACATTACCGCTACTTAACACAATGCAATTCATGATATGAGGTGGAATAGTGCAATACTAACATGTCTCAGAGTAACACAGGCCACAAGCCACATGTAATTCTATGCCCACATGGATATATATCTGACTGTACTAATCCCTCTCATCCTTTGACTCCTCCACATAACCTCCTGTCACGAGGATGCAAACATCCATGCCACCACCACCACCAGTCTTCAGGCAACCGCAAGAACAGTATGCTCCCAGGCATGAGCATGGTTGGATGGCTTCAGTTAGGGACCCGGGAGTGACCGCCATTGACATATGACCCCTGGTAAGATTCCTGGCCAGAGGAATATCCATCCTTTGGCTTTGAGGGGGAGCTAAGGCAGCCACAAAGGGTCATGTATTTACCCCCCCCCCCACCACACAATCTCATATCAGTCATGGATTTTACCCACAGACTATGTCACAAGAAGTGCCAATTAGAGAGGCTAAGTGGTCACACACTGGTCATCAGTGGGACTATCAATCAACCATGAGAGCTCCCCCATCCTCATCCATGGGACGACCTCCCCTATCCTCATCCATGGGACGACCTTCCCCATCCTCACCCATTGGACGAGCTCCACTATCTGCAGATGAAAATATATCTGAAACTACAGCTGCACCTCAAGCACCATCAGATGCAACTGAACCTGCCCCACGAGCACCATCAGATGCAGCTGAACCTGCCCCACGAGCACCAGTAGATGCAGCTGAACCTGCCCCACAAGCACCAATAGATGCAGGTGAACCTGCCCCACAAGCACAAGCAGATGTAGGTGAACATGCACAACAAGCAACTAGAAGCCGTGTTGCTCAAGAGCCTGTGGATGAATTGTATTCTCCCCTGGGTGAGGAATACATTGCACTCCAGAGGAGGCTCATAGCAAGCACTGAGAGCAAACAAAGAGGCCAAGAGAGGTTCTTCAGGAGGCAAGAGAGGATACAACAACGTAGCATAGAGCTGCAGAGGGACATGGCAGCATCGTTAAGTACAAGTGTTCAGAATCAGTCACAGATGATGCAAATTCTGTCAGATATGCAGATGGACAATAGATGTAGAGAACAAAATCAACTCTTGGGTGTGTTGGTTGAGCACTTTACACACCAGCAGGACACTGCCTCAAGCCTATCATCTGTGGCCAGCACCCCAGCAGAAACACCAGAATCTTCTAAAACCAGGAAAACAAGGAAATCCACTACAGGCACCTCAGCTCCCTCATCCAAGAAGCCAAAAAAATAAATAAATATTATTATAGTTCACCATAAACCTTGTCCTCTGTCATTGTCATACACATTCATGTAAGGTGCGTTTTATTACACTAATATTGTTAAAACATATAATATGACCTGTGTGGAAGCGGCAATAACAACAGGTAATATCATGTTTATGATATATTCTTGTACTATAACTCACATTCACAATAGTTGTTTATGAAGGGTACATATAGTAATATTCACTTCTAAGATTTAAATCAATGTATCTCACATCCAATATAAATTGACACATGGGTATATATATATATAATACTTATGTTACTGATAGGTGTGCATTATCAGGTGTTTTAAAGGGATACTAAACACAATTTTTTTATTTCATGATTCAGATAGAGCATGAGATTTTAAGCACCTTTCTAATTTACTCCTATTATCAATTTTTCTTTGTTCTCATGCTATCTTGATTTGAAAAAGCAGTACTGTAAGCTTTAGAGCCAGACCATTTTTTGTTCAGCACATGGGTAGCACTTGCTGATTTGTGGCTAAATGTAGCAAACCAATCAGCAAGCTCAACCAAGGGGCTGAACTAAAAAATGGGCCGGCTCCTAACCTTTTATTACTGCTTTTTCAAATCAAGATAACATGAGAACAAAGAAAAATTGATAATAGGAGTAAATTAGAAAGTTGCTTAAAATTGTATGCTCTGAATCATGAAAGAAAAAATGAGGGGTTAGTATCCCTTTAAGGCTGCAGGTGAGAGATTGTGTTTGTGATTGGTTTGACACAATTGCAAAGAGGCGGACTTCAAGGTCCTAGAAATTATCATATGAGCCACCCTAGGTTTATCTTTCAACTAAGAATACCAAGAGAACAAAGCAAAAATGGTTTTAGAATTAAATTGGAAAGTTGTTTGAAATGACATGCCCTATTTGAAACAAGAAGGTTTTCTTTGGACTTGACTGTTCCATTATGTATTGTAGCATCAATGCCAATCTGTGTTAACAGTAGAATAAATTACACTCCCAATGGGTTCTAAAGAGATAAAGGTAATACAATTATGATTGCCCATTGTTCTCTCCAAGTATTGGTGATTGTTTTAAAGGGACAGTCAACCCAAAAAACAGAATTTATGTTTACCTGATAAATTTCTTTCTCCAACGGTGTGTCCGGTCCACGGCGTCATCCTTACTTGTGGGATATTCTCTTCCCCAACAGGAAATGGCAAAGAGCCCAGCAAAGCTGGTCACATGATCCCTCCTAGGCTCCGCCTACCCCAGTCATTCGACCGACGTTAAGGAGGAATATTTGCATAGGAGAAACCATATGGTACCGTGGTGACTGTAGTTAAAGAAAATAAAATATCAGACCTGATTAAAAAAACCAGGGCGGGCCGTGGACCGGACACACCGTTGGAGAAAGAAATTTATCAGGTAAACATAAATTCTGTTTTCTCCAACATAGGTGTGTCCGGTCCACGGCGTCATCCTTACTTGTGGGAACCAATACCAAAGCTTTAGGACACGGATGAAGGGAGGGAGCAAATCAGGTCACCTAAATGGAAGGCACCACGGCTTGCAAAACCTTTCTCCCAAAAATAGCCTCAGAAGAAGCAAAAGTATCAAACTTGTAAAATTTGGTAAAAGTGTGCAGTGAAGACCAAGTCGCTGCCCTACATATCTGATCAACAGAAGCCTCGTTCTTGAAGGCCCATGTGGAAGCCACAGCCCTAGTGGAATGAGCTGTGATTCTTTCGGGAGGCTGCCGTCCGGCAGTCTCGTAAGCCAATCTGATGATGCTTTTAATCCAAAAAGAGAGAGAGGTAGAAGTTGCTTTTTGACCTCTCCTTTTACCTGAATAAACAACAAACAAGGAAGATGTTTGTCTAAAATCCTTTGTAGCATCTAAATAGAATTTTAGAGCGCGAACAACATCCAAATTGTGCAACAAACGTTCCTTCTTTGAAACTGGTTTTGGACACAGAGAAGGTACGATAATCTCCTGGTTAATGTTTTTGTTAGAAACAACTTTTGGAAGAAAACCAGGTTTAGTACGTAAAACCACCTTATCTGCATGGAACACCAGATAAGGAGGAGAACACTGCAGAGCAGATAATTCTGAGACTCTTCTAGCAGAAGAAATCGCAACTAAAAACAAAACTTTCCAAGATAATAACTTAATATCAACGGAATATAAGGGTTCAAACGGAACCCCCTGAAGAACTGAAAGAACTAAATTGAGACTCCAAGGAGGAGTCAAAGGTTTGTAAACAGGCTTGATTCTAACCAGAGCCTGAACAAAGGCTTGAACATCTGGCACAGCTGCCAGCTTTTTGTGAAGTAATACCGACAAGGCAGAAATCTGTCCCTTCAGGGAACTTGCAGATAATCCTTTTTCCAATCCTTCTTGAAGGAAGGATAGAATCCTAGGAATCTTAACCTTGTCCCAAGGGAATCCTTTAGATTCACACCAACAGATATATTTTTTCCAAATTTTATGGTAAATCTTTCTAGTCACAGGCTTTCTGGCCTGAACAAGAGTATCGATAACAGAATCTGAGAATCCTCGCTTCGATAAAATCAAGCGTTCAATCTCCAAGCAGTCAGCTGGAGTGAAACCAGATTCGGATGTTCGAACGGACCCTGAACAAGAAGGTCTCGTCTCAAAGGTAGCTTCCAAGGTGGAGCCGATGACATATTCACCAGATCTGCATACCAAGTCCTGCGTGGCCACGCAGGAGCTATCAAGATCACCGACGCCCTCTCCTGCTTGATCCTGGCTATCAGCCTGGGGATGAGAGGAAATGGCGGGAACACATAAGCTAGTTTGAAGGTCCAAGGTGCTACTAGTGCATCCACTAGAGCCGCCTTGGGATCCCTGGATCTGGCCCCGTAGCAAGGAACTTTGAAGGTCTGACGAGAGGCCATCAGATCCATGTCTGGAATGCCCCACAGGTGAGTGACTTGGGCAAAGATTTCCGGATGGAGTTCCCACTCCCCCGGATGCAATGTCTGCCGACTCAGAAAATCCGCTTCCCAATTTTCCACTCCTGGGATGTGGATAGCAGACAGGTGGCAGGAGTGAGACTCCGCCCAAAGAATAATTTTGGTTACTTCTTCCATCGCTAGGGAACTCCTTGTTCCCCCCTGATGGTTGATGTACGCAACAGTCGTCATGTTGTCTGATTGAAACCGTATGAACCTGGTCCTCGCAAGCTGGGGCCAGGCCTGGAGAGCATTGAATATCGCTCTCAGTTCCAGAATATTTATCGGTAGAAGAGATTCTTCCCGAGACCAAAGACCCTGAGCTTTCAGGGATCCCCAGACCGCGCCCCAGCCTATCAGACTGGCGTCGGTCGTGACAATGACCCACTCTGGTCTGTGGAACATCATCCCTTGAGACAGATTGTCCAGGGACAGCCACCAACGGAGTGAGTCTCTGGTTCTCTGATTTACTTGTATCTTCGGAGACAAGTCTGTATAGTCCCCATTCCACTGACTGAGCATGCACAGTTGTAATGGTCTTAGATGAATGCGCGCAAAAGGAACTATGTCCATCGCCGCCACCATCAACCCGATCACTTCCATGCACTGAGCTATGGAAGGAAGAGGAACGGAATGAAGTATCCGACAAGAGTCCAGAAGCTTTGTTTTTCTGGCCTCTGTTAGAAAGATCCTCATTTCTAAGGAGTCTATAATTGTTCCCAAGAAGGGAACCCTTGTTGACGGGGATAGAGAACTCTTTTCCACGTTCACTTTCCAGCCGTGAGATCTGAGAAAGGCCAGGACAATGTCCGTGTGAGCCTTTGCTTGAGGAAGGGACGACGCTTGAATCAGAATGTCGTCCAGGTAAGGTACTACTGCAATGCCCCTTGGTCTTAGCACCGCTAGAAGGGACCCTAGTACCTTTGTGAAAATCCTTGGAGCAGTGGCTAATCCGAAAGGAAGCGCCACGAACTGGTAATGTTTGTCCAGGAATGCAAACCTTAGGAACCGATGATGTTCCTTGTGGATAGGAATATGTAGATACGCATCCTTTAAATCCACCGTGGTCATGAATTGACCTTCCTGGATGGAAGGAAGGATAGTTCGAATGGTTTCCATCTTGAACGATGGGACCTTGAGAAATTTGTTTAAGATCTTGAGATCTAGGATTGGTCTGAACGTTCCCTCTTTTTTGGGAACTATGAACAGATTGGAGTAGAACCCCATCCCTTGTTCTCTTAATGGAACAGGATGAATCACTCCCATTTTTAACAGGTCTTCTACACAATGTAAGAACGCCTGTCTTTTTATGTGGTCTGAAGACAACTGCGACCTGTGGAACCTCCCCCTTGGGGGAAGTCCCTTGAATTCCAGAAGATAACCCTGGGAGACTATTTCTAGCGCCCAAGGAACCAGAACATCTCTTGCCCAAGCCTGAGCGAAGAGAGAGAGTCTGCCCCCCACCAGATCCGGTCCCGGATCGGGGGCCAATATTTCATGCTGTCTTGGTAGCAGTGGCAGGTTTCTTGGCCTGCTTTCCCTTGTTCCAGCCTTGCATTGGTCTCCAAGCTGGCTTGGCCTGAGAAGTATTACCCTCTTGCTTAGAGGACGTAGCACCTTGGGCTGGTCCGTTTTTACGAAAGGGACGAAAATTAGGTCTATTTTTTGCCTTGAAGGGCCGATCCTGAGGAAGGGCGTGGCCCTTACCCCCAGTGATATCAGAGATAATCTCTTTCAAGTCAGGACCAAACAGCGTTTTCCCCTTGAAAGGAATGTTTAGTAGCTTGTTCTTGGAAGACGCATCAGCCGACCAAGATTTCAACCAAAGCGCTCTGCGCGCCACAATAGCAAACCCAGAGTTCTAAAAAACTCTAAGCCATCTCCGTGGAGATGTTGCCTGTACAACGGCAAAGAGAATGACTGGGGTAGGCGGAGCCTAGGAGGGATCATGTGACCAGCTTTGCTGGGCTCTTTGCCATTTCCTGTTGGGGAAGAGAATATCCCACAAGTAAGGATGACGCCGTGGACCGGACACACCTATGTTGGAGAAATAACTGTTACTTATTTAGATTAGTTAATTAACAAACTCTAGCCCAATTTTCATCTAAATAAACTTTGGCAGAAAATACACTTACTAGATCTCATCTGGCAGTTTTAAAATGGCCACCTGACTCCTCCTTCTCTGACGTCTCCCAAAAGCTTGAGCTGCAGCACTAGTACAGGAACTTCTCGTCCCTGCGCGCTCCTTTCATTCAGTTCATTGAGAGTGTGTAGTTGCCTCTCTAAACATTGACTTTAGTGTAAGCCATGACATGGGATGTGATAAATGGAAGTGTCACTGTGCTGCAGTGAGTGCGCGAGTGGTAATCTGAGGGTTGCTTGAGATAACAACAGTAAATATAGACTCACTGGGGGCCAGTGTATGCCTGATAATACCAAATATATAACTTTTCAGTAGTGAACGATCTCCAACCACCACTGCTGAGGTGAATCTGAAGAGAGCTGTGAGAATCTGAAGTTCTGGCTTGTGGGGCTCTTTTTAAAAGCAGTGGTGGTTGGAGATCGTTCACTACTGAAAAGCACCGGTGTATGTGGGATGGCTTAGAACGGTTTGTTATGTAGCTAGTAATCTTTTGTGAGGCAATGAAGAGGGGAATGGATGAATTCTATTTCAATCTGGCACCACCAGGGTCGAAGTTATACCCTGTAATACATGTCCCAAATGTTGTGAAGGTGTGTTATTCAAACGTAGCCACAGTCGCTAGGATGAGAAACATAGGAGCTCTATTAAATTTGGTTTTTGTTTCCAATTCCACTATTAAAAAACAATACTTATATTTTGTACAATAATTATCCAACAATCTTTTTTGTATCTGAATAATACACCGGTACTTTTCAGTAGTGAACGATCTCCAACCGGTGTAAGCAGGTAGGGGATTGGGTGACCAGAGCTAGCAGGTAGGGGATTGGGTGACCAGAGAGGGAATGTGTATTATACTAACAAGAGCACATAACCTTCTAAGGATTGCTCTAGTAATAATTATACTACCAAGAAGTGTATTGCTCACAAGCCAGTGTATGCCTGATAATACCTAATATATAACGCTGCACACTTTTCAGTAGTGAACGATCTCCAACCACCACTACTGTGGTGAATCTGAAGAGAGCTGTGAGAATCTGAAGTTCTGGCTTGTGGGGCTCTTTTTAACAGCAGTGGTGGTTGGAGATCGTTCACTACTGAAAAGCACCGGTGTATGTGGTATGGCTTAGAACGGGTTTGTGTGATTCAGATTCAGTGCTGCTGTGTGCAGCGTTATATATTTGGTATTATCAGGCATACACTGGCCCCCAGTGAGTCTATATTTACTGTTGTTATCTCACAGCTCTCTTCAGATGCAGATTGTGTGCTGCTGTGTGCAGCGTTATATATTAGGTATTATCAGGCATACACTGGCCCCCAGTGAGTCTATATTTACTGTTATCTCAAGCAACCCTCGCGCACTTACTGCAGCACAGTGACACTTCCATTCTCAGCAAGGTACACTCGGCACCCAGACATATCCATAATTACACTGTTAACATGCACACAGCTTGTGAGCAATACACTTCTTGGTAGTATAATTCTTACTAGAGCAATCCTTAGAAGGTTATGTGCTCTTGTTAGTATAATACACATTCCCTCTCTAGTCACCCAATCCCCTACCTGCTAGCTCTGGTCACCCAATCCCCTACCTGCTTACACCGGTTGGAGATCGTTCACTACTGAAAAGTACCGGTGTATTATTCAGATACAAAAAAGATTGTTGGATAATTATTGTACAAAATATAAGTATTGTTTTTTAATAGTGGAATTGCAAACAAAGACCAAATTTAATAGAGCTCCTATGTTTCTCATCCTAGCGACTGTGGCTACGTTTGAATAACACGCCCTCACAACATTTGGGACATGTATTACAGGGTATAACTTCGACCCTGGTGGTGCCAGATTGAAATAGAATTCATCCATTCCCCTCTTCATTGCCTCACAAAAGATTACTAGCTACATAACAAACCGTTCTAAGCCATCCCACATACACCGGTGCTTTTCAGTAGTGAACGATCTCCAACCACCGCTGCTGTTAAAAAGAGCCCCACAAGCCAGAACTTCTGATTCTCACAGCTCTCTTCAGATTCACCACAGCAGTGGTGGTTGGAGATCGTTCACTACTGAAAAGTTATATATTTGGTATTATCAGGCATACACTGGCCACCAGTGAGTCTATATTTACTGTTGTTATCTCCAGCAACCCTCAGATTACCACTCGCGCACTCACTGCAGCACAGTGACACTTCCATTTATCACATCCCATGTCATGGCTTACACTAAAGTCAATGTTTAGAGAGGCAACTACACACTCTCAATGAACTGAATGAAATGAGCGCGCAGGGACGAGAAGTTCCTGTACTAGTGCTGCAGCTCAAGCTGTTGGGAGACATCAGAGAAGGAGGAGTCAGGTGGCCATTTCAAAACTGCCAGATGAGATCTAGTAAGTGTATTTTCTGCCAAAGTTTATTTAGATGAAAATTGGGCTAGAGTTTGATGTAAAGATTGTTAATTAACTAATCTAAATAAGTAACAGTAATTTTTGGGTTGACTGTCCCTTTAAGTCTGAAAGATAAACAGATTGACTCAGGAAGAATAAAGGCATCAAGGGGAGTTCCCCCTGTGGCCACTGTGTGTACTGCACCCATATGGACAGTACAAAAAAGTTCACAGTGGATGGTATAAGAATGTATATCAGGTTTTTTTCCAATTATAATTCTAAAGGGGTTATTTATCTCTTACGATGTTCTTGCCCAGACTTTTACGTTGGTAAAACGAAGAGAGCCATGAAGGACCGGGTACAAGAACATAGAGATTACATCACAAAACTAAGGGACACTAATGTGGCAAGACATTTTGCTTGTGCACACAATAGTGATGTACAGTCCCTTACTTTCGTGGTAATTAACAATGGGATCTCCTCTGGTAGAGGGGGCGATAATAATAAAGTTCTGCTTCAAAAAGAGGCCAAGTGGATTTTTAGACTAGGCACTAGATTTCCATTAGGCTTATATGATAGATTGGAGTTTGCATGCTTCTTGTAACACTTTCTCTCTTTTTGTCATCTTTACTATCTCTGATCTTTTCAAGTACCCTTTGGTAACTTTTAATAACAATAATACTGAAAACCTTTGTAGTAAATTTGGTTGAGACATGAATGAATAAATGTAAGGAGAGTGAGGGCCATGCTAATGTGATGAATACTTATTTTGTGATATGCAGTTACAGTTATAATTGTCTTTACTAGGAATTATGTTGTGACATTTACTGTTTGAGCACTGCAGCAAGAAAGGGCAGGTTTAATTTCAATGTGTTTGCCTATACATGAATTAACTTGTAATTTGGTCAAGTCCCCTTTAAATGGAATTGGAATGTGACTCACCTGAGCACAGACAGGTGCTATAAAAAAGCTGGTTCTGGGATACCAATCATGCACTGATGAAGCCCCTGACACACATGTTAAATGGTGGGGGTGAAACGTACGTGACGTTGGCACTAAGTGTGTAACTCCATTTGCGACACTTATGGACTTTGTGTATTCTATTTTATACTAATCCTTTTGGACAAGTTTACCCTATATGAGATGTACAGACTTTCCTGTTCTTTAAGAGTGCCAGTAGGAGGAGTTTCCAGACATCCAGGAGATACCTGAAGAGGTTGGATGGGATACACCCTACTGGGCACGTAAACACAGAACTGTGTATACTGGAAAAGTCAAGCTTTATTTAACCTAAGGCTGCCTTAACGCTGAAGATTGGTTCTGTCAAGCTAAAGTTATTTGTGCCTGTGTTTCCCTGGCTCTGACAGGCGGATCCATCTATGCAATTGAAGCATTGAGATTAGACCTATCGGATGAGAGGTGTGTTGGGACGCCAACACTCCCACCTGTGACGTCACTCCGCAAGATCGGAGCATCCATGCTGGGAAACTCGAGGCGGTATGTTTGAAACGTGCCCGCTTTAACTAAGATATTCCGCTTAACATCAGTTTGCTGGCCAGCCTGATTTACGTTTGGGGACTGTGTGAGTTACAAACCCTCTAATCTGGATACAGCTGCTATGGTCATACTTTTTGGTAAACTGTAATATTTTATACATCTCGATATTAAGGGCTTGCTCATATGCTTAGTTTGTAGGTTTTGCGATGGTTGTTGCTTTTTTACAATGTGATATGTAATATATGTTTGTTATTCATCTCCTAGGAATCTGTGTAGATATCCTTCAGTCATTAATTGCCGTAGAATATGAGATTGATTCTCTAAAAGTTTTTTGAGTGCAAGTATCCCTTTCTTTAAAGTGACAGTATTATATGTTGCTTTTTTCTCTTCTTTAATTACATTTTGGATATTATTTTAAAGGGCTGCACCTTATTAAAGCTTTTTTAAGTAGTATTATCTCCTCCCTCCTAGATACATATAGTAATATATATATATATATATATATATATATATATATATATATATATATATATATATTAATTAATAACTGCAGTTCTATGGGAATTGTGTGCCCTGTAATTATATATGTATATGACTATATACAGATATATTTATGTGTTACTATGTGTATATATATATGTATATGACTATATACATATACATTTATGTGTTACTATGTGTATATATATATATATATATATATGTATATGACTATATTCATATATATTTATGTGTTAATATGTGTATATATATGTATATGACTATATACATATATATTTATGTGTTACTATGTGTATATATATGTATATGACTATATACACATATATTTATGTGTTACTATGTGTATATATATGTATATGACTATATACACATATATTTATGTGTTACTATGTGTATATATATGTATATGACTATATACATATACATTTATGTGTTACTATGTGTATATATATGTATATGACTATATACATATATATTTATGTGTTACTATGTGTATATATATGTATATGACTATATACATATATATATATATATATATATGTGTTACTATGTGTATATATATATGTATATGACTATATACACATATATTTATGTGTTACTATGTGTATATATATGTATATGACTATATACACATATATTTATGTGTTACTATGTGTATATATATATGTATATGACTATATACATATACATTTATGTGTTACTATGTGTATATATATATATATATATATATATATATATGTATATGACTATATTCATATATATTTATGTGTTACTATGTGTATATATATGTATATGACTATATACATATATATTTATGTGTTACTATGTGTATATATATGTATATGACTATATACATATATATATATGTGTTACTATGTGTATATATATATATATATATATATATATATGTATATGACTATATACATATACATATACATTTATGTGTTACTATGTGTATATATATATATATATATGACTATATTCATATATATTTATGTGTTACTATGTGTATATATATGTATATGACTATATACACATATATTTATGTGTTACTATGTGTATATATATGTATATGACTATATACACATATATTTATGTGTTACTATGTGTATATATATGTATATGACTATATACACATATATTTATGTGTTACTATGTGTATATATATATATATGTATATGACTATATACATATATATTTATGTGTTACTATGTGTATATATATGTATATGACTATATACATATATATTTATGTGTTACTATGTGTATATATATATATATATATATATATATATATATATGTATATGACTATATTCATATATATTTATGTGTTACTATGTGTATATATATGTATATGACTATATACATATATATTTATGTGTTACTATGTGTATATATATGTATATGACTATATACATATATATATATATGTGTTACTATGTGTATATATATATATATATATGTATATGACTATATGCATATACATTTATGTGTTACTATGTATATATATATATGTATATGACTATATTCATATATATTTATGTGTTACTATGTGTATATATATGTATATGACTATATACATATATATTTATGTGTTACTATGTGTATATATATGTATATGACTATATACACATATATTTATGTGTTACTATGTGTATATATATGTATATGACTATATACATATATATTTATGTGTTACTATGTGTATATATATATATATGTATATGACTATATTCATATATATTTATGTGTTACTATGTGTATATATATGTATATGACTATATACATATATATTTATGTGTTACTATGTGTATATATATGTATATGACTATATACATATATATATGTGTTACTATGTGTATATATATATATGTATATGACTATATACATATACATTTATGTGTTACTATGTGTATATATATATGTATATGACTATATTCATATATACAGTATTTATGTGTTACTATGTGTATATATATGTATATGACTATATACATATATATTTATGTGTTACTATGTGTATATATATGTATATGACTATATACACATATATTTATGTGTTACTATGTGTATATATATGTATATGACTATATACACATATATTTATGTGTTACTATGTGTATATATATGTATATGACTATATACATATATATTTATGTGTTACTATGTGTATATATATGTATATGACTATATACATATATATTTATGTGTTACTATGTGTATATATATGTATATGACTATATACATATATATTTATGTGTTACTATGTGTATATATATGTATATGACTATATACATATATATTTATGTGTTACTATGTGTATATATATGTATATGACTATATACATATATATTTATGTGTTACTATGTGTATATATATGTATATGACTATATACATATATATTTATGTGTTACTATGTGTATATATATATATATATGTATATGACTATATTCATATATATTTATGTGTTACTATGTGTATATATATGTATATGACTATATACATATATATTTATGTGTTACTATGTGTATATATATGTATATGACTATATACATATATATATGTGTTACTATGTGTATATATATATATGTATATGACTATATACATATACATTTATGTGTTACTATGTGTATATATATATGTATATGACTATATTCATATATACAGTATTTATGTGTTACTATGTGTATATATATATGTATATGACTATATACATATATATTTATGTGTTACTATGTGTATATATATGTATATGACTATATACACATATATTTATGTGTTACTATGTGTATATATATGTATATGACTATATACACATATATTTATGTGTTACTATGTGTATATATATGTATATGACTATATACATATATATTTATGTGTTACTATGTGTATATATATGTATATGACTATATACATATATATTTATGTGTTACTATGTGTATATATATGTATATGACTATATACATATATATTTATGTGTTACTATGTGTATATATATGTATATGACTATATACATATATATTTATGTGTTACTATGTGTATATATATGTATATGACTATATACATATATATTTATGTGTTACTATGTGTATATATATGTATATGACTATATACATATATATTTATGTGTTACTATGTGTATATATATATGTATATGACTATATACATATATATTTATGTTACTATGTGTATATATATGTATATGACTATATACATATATATTTATGTGTTACTATGTGTATATATATGTATATGACTATATACACATATATGTATGTGTTACTATGTGTGTATATATATGTATATGACTATATACATATACATTTATGTGTTACTATGTGTATATATATGTATATGACTATATACATATACATTTATGTGTTACTATGTGTATATATATGTATATGACTATATACATATATATTTATGTGTTACTATGTGTATATATATGTATATGACTATATACATATACATTTATGTGTTACTATGTGTATATATATGTATATGACTATATACAATATATATATGTGTTACTATGTGTATATATATGTATATGACTATATACATATACATTTATGTGTTACTATGTGTATATATATGTATATGACTATATACAATATATATATGTGTTACTATGTGTATATATATGTATATGACTATATACATATACATTTATGTGTTACTATGTGTATATATATGTATATAACTATATAAATATATATTTATGTGTTACTATGTGTATATATATGTATATAACTATATAAATATATATTTATGTGTTACTATGTGTATATATATATATATGTATATGACTATATACATATATATTTATGTGTTACTATGTGTATATATATGTATATGACTATATACATATATATTTATGTGTTACTATGTGTATATATATATATGTATATGACTATATACATATACATTTATGTGTTACTATGTATATATATATGTATATGACTATATACATATATATTTGTGTTACTATGTGTATATATATGTATATGACTATATACATATACATTTATGTGTTACTATGTGTATATATATATATGTATATGACTATATACATATACATTTATGTGTTACTATGTATATATATATGTATATGACTATATACATATATATTTGTGTTACTATGTGTATATATATGTATATGACTATATACATATACATTTATGTGTTACTATGTATATATATATGTATATGACTATATACATATATATTTGTGTTACTATGTGTATATATATGTATATGACTATATACATATACATTTATGTGTTACTATGTGTATATATATATATGTATATGACTATATACATATACATTTATGTGTTACTATGTATATATATATGTATATGACTATATACATATATATTTGTGTTACTATGTGTATATATATGTATATGACTATATACATATATATTTATGTGTTACTATGTGTATATATATGTATATAACTATATACACATATATTTATGTGTTACTATGTGTATATATATGTATATAACTATATAAATATATATTTATGTGTTAATATGTGTATAATTCTGTGTCGTGTATTACGGCATCAGAAAGAGGCTCCCATTTGAGCCTATGGAATTACGCTCTTGTGAGCACAATGGTTCCGTGCACTTGCACCTAACTCGTAATACCAGAGCATATTTGCGTGGGCTGGTAATACAAAGTGGAGCACAAATATCGCTTAAGCAAAAGTGATATTTTGCGCTCCACTTGTAATCTGGCCCATAATGTTTTATTTTCCAGCATCTTCATTCTAAGTGCTTGACCCCATAACACACAGCTGTCTGTAGCACAGATTCCTTTAAGCAAACACTATGCCAGCCTACAGCAGGTCCTGTCTCATTACCAGCTGCATCTTTCACAGACACACAGGCTGTCTCAGAACCTCTATTACTTTCTGTGTGCGTCCAGTAAACTGGATTCTATCACTAGTAATATAAATGCATCTGTAAACCAAAAACAAGATATAGACACAATCCGTCAGTGTTTTGTGCTATGAATTTACTGTGTTCACCGTCTAAATATATAGGAAGATAAAAAGAATATTCTAAGGTATTTCTAATTCTTAGTAAACTTCTTGTATTTTTTGTATTCGTCGCTGTGTGAAGTCTGCATACTAAACAGTGCAGAGTGTTTCTGCAAATTGATTTACTAATTAAAATTAGAGATAAACTGCAAGAAAATGGCAGAATAAATGTGATACAATACAGAATTTGTGTTAAATGTTTTAGAACTCAATTTAAAATCACGCTATTGTGTAAATCTGCATGAAATACCAGATCCTGCTATAAAAATAACAGGTGTAACTAAATATTTTATATAAACATAAAAAGAATGTGTTAATAGCAACAAACAACTTACTTTTTATTGCTAAATGAGCCATTCTCAGTGTAGCCACTGGGAACTGCATTTTAGAAATTAAGTTCTACCATCACATGATTTTTACAGCAAAATTCCTTTACTGGGCATGGACAAGAAACTGACTGGAGCTAGTACATGTGTCTCTTAGCAACCACTTAAAAAAGGGGTAAGCTCCTCCTTTGCCTTCCTGTACAGACCAGACCCCTTGTAGGGCTGTGACCGGAAGTAATGGACCCAGCACAAATGAAAATTAAAAAAAAAAAAGAAATAAAAGGTAAAATCCTTTTAAAATTATGAATAATACATATTGCAATGATTTCTATTTAGTATAACCCACTGATTAGTGCTTTTTTATTACAATGTAATGAGTATATTACAAAGCAGAATATACATTTTTCATTACCATTAGAAACATACACCCTCTCTCTCTATATATCACAATTTTTCCAATACTTTGCAGATACGTACATTTATTGCCGAGTGTTCCTTTTAATTATTTTCCCCTTGTTAATAGCAAATCAGACAATGGAAAATCATCTACAATAATTATAAAATGAAAAATGTATTACAAAGGAAACATCAGAATTTATAATCTATATTGTACATCTGGCTGCAACCACCTAACACCTTTGTTTTTATGACTTTAATTGGTGATGAGTATTAGATTAACACGTTACTATTTTAAGCAAAACAAAAGTACTAAGAAGTCCAAAGCCTGCAGTTAAATATTAAAGTCGATTATCAATTTATAAGAATATTAGATTCTTTCCTACAATACGGGTACACTCAGTGCCTTTGGAAGCTATGTTTATTTAATGACTAAATTAGGGGGTATTAGGTTATAGATAAAATATGCATGTAGTTTATTTCTGCTCTTACAGTAAATTTTTGGTGCTTGCGTATCTCCGACTGGATTATTATAAAACACATCTAGTACTCTGCAGTCACAGCCGACGATGCCTCACTGTCTGGCTGTACAAAATGCTGCAGTGTGTTTATTAAAAAAACAACAAGTATTACTCAGTTTGGTAATATAAAGCATGCGTTCCAAGAAACGGAAGGGAATATCAGTGACTAAGCAAATTTAACTGTGGTGTAGTGATTTGATAGAATGATCGTTGGTAAGAGTTTAGGAACTGTATATATAAAGTAAATGCATTTGTGTTGGTAAGATTTGTTTTACCCATCATACCCTAAATACGAATACAGCACAGAATTGTTTGGCTTCACAATGCCACAAATGTATTTCAGTAATGTGCGCTTATGGAATACAAACCGATCATACGGGTTAGTTAATGCCTCACTGCGGGGCTCGAGACATTTAATAATTCATTCTTAGAGCTCAGGGTCATTAAAGCTGACATTCTGCTGGTATTCACTCATAACTTAATGCCCGTTATAACCAGGATAAAGTGATACAGAAATCGTTTGCATTATTTTTGTGCATGTTCAGCAATAACATAACATGTGTCTGCCTAATTCAGTGTTCCCAACTGTACTGCATTTTGCCGTCATAGTCCGTCTGTTACGCTTTTACTCCCGCTTCTTTCTCTGGCCTATTTATGCCCCAGTTTTCCAATGTGAAACCAGAGAATTCCAAAAAGCAGCCTAGAAGTGTCCATCTCAGGCTTGAAATTTCCAACCACATCCTGAACTGAACACTCAGCCCCAGCGTGTCCAGCAACGCTAATGGACTGTGCACACTCCACCCAAACATTAATTGACTCCTCCCCTGCAGTGCCCAAAGACCAATCTACAACTCAGATCTCAAAAGTGACCATGTTCTGACAGCATCTCGTAGAAAGGGGCATTTTAACATGGTCCTCTATAAAGGCATGTTAAACTGGGTGCACATCCCCTGACACAGGCCCCGAACCCTAGTGCTGGCTAGGTGAACAAATCTACTAGGAATTAACAACAAAAATATTTTTTTTTTTAAATCAATCAGTGATTTAACATTCACGTAGCCGGAAATACAAACTAAATAGTAAATTAATATTCTGATTGCCAGAGACAAGCATGGGAAATAAATGGGTTGGATCAATGCTGCAGCTACTAACACTGCACTCTGATTTGTGTGGCATGATGGGAACTGTAGTTCTCATTCACACAGAGAAATACTATTTCAATCTGGCTTCATGCAGTTCAAATGTACTAGATTTTTAGTCATAAGGGCAGGACAAGGTGAGGTTAAGGGGCAAAAGTTTCTGAGTCACCATGGATTTAAGAAATATTAGGAAATTACAAAAAAACTATTTGATTTATACGTGATGGATAACTAGAGAGCTTATCAAGTAATTAAACACTTGTGAACAATCTGGAATCTGTGCATAAAGATATATACCTGTTTAATAGTTTAGGTTATGACAGTGCTGATTTTTATACAGGGAGTGCAGAATTATTAGGCAAGTTGTATTTTTGAGGATTAATTTTATTATTGAACAACAACCATGTTCTCAATGAACCCAAAAAACTCATTAATATCAAAGCTGAATAGTTTTGGAAGTAGTTTTTAGTTTGTTTTTAGTTATAGCTATTTTAGGGGGATATCTGTGTGTACAGGTGACTATTACTGTGCATAATTATTAGGCAACGTAACAAAAAACAAATATATACCCATTTCAATTATTTATTTTTACCAGTGAAACCAATATAACATCTCAACATTCACAAATATACATTTCTGACATTCAAAAACAAATCAGTGACCAATATAGCCACCTTTCTTTGCAAGGACACTCAAAAGCCTGCCATCCATGGATTCTGTCAGTGTTTTGATCTGTTCACCATTAACATTGCGTGCAGCAGCAACCACAGCCTCCCAGACACTGTTCAGAGAGGTGTACTGTTTTCCCTCCTTGTAAATCTCACATTTGATGATGGACCACAGGTTCTCAATGGGGTTCAGATCAGGTGAACAAGGAGGCCATGTCATTAGATTTTCTTCTTTTATACCCTTTCTTGCCAGCCACGCTGTGGAGTACTTGGACGCGTGTGATGGAGCATTGTCCTGCATGAAAATCATGTTTTTCTTGAAGGATGCAGACTTCTTCCTGTACCACTGCTTGAAGAAGATGTCTTCCAGAAACTGGCAGTAGGACTGGGAGTTGAACTTGACTCCATCCTCAACCCGAAAAGGCCCCACAAGCTCATCTTTGATGATACCAGCCCAAACCAGTACTCCACCTCCACCTTGCTGGCGTCTGAGTCGGACTGGAGCTCTCTGCCCTTTACCAATCCAGCCACGGGCCCATCCATCTGGCCCATCAAGACTCACTCTCATTTCATCAGTCCATAAAACCTTAGAAAAATCAGTCTTGAGATATTTCTTGGCCCAGTCTTGACGTTTCAGCTTGTGTGTCTTGTTCAGTGGTGGTCGTCTTTCAGCCTTTCTTACCTTGGCCATGTCTCTGAGTATTGCACACCTTGTGCTTTTGGGCACTCCAGTGATGTTGCAGCTCTGAAATATGGCCAAACTGGTGGCAAGTGGCATCTTGGCAGCTGCACGCTTGACTTTTCTCAGTTCATGGGCAGTTATTTTGCGCCTTGGGTTTTCCACACGCTTCTTGCGACCCTGTTGACTATTTTGAATGAAACGCTTGATTGTTCGATGATCACGCTTCAGAAGCTTTGCAATTTTAAGAGTGCTGCATCCCTCTGCAAGATATCTCACTATTTTTGACTTTTCTGAGCCTGTCAAGTCCTTCTTTTGACCCATTTTGCCAAAGGAAAGGAAGTTGCCTAATAATTATGCACACCTGATATAGGGTGTTGATGTCATTAGACCACACCCCTTCTCATTACAGAGATGCACATCATCTAATATGCTTAATTGGTAGTAGGCTTTCGAGCCTACACAGCTTGGAGTAAGACAACATGCACAAAGAGGATGATGTGGTCAAAATACTCATTTGCCTAATAATTCTGCACTCCCTGTACAGGTAGCCCCCAGTTTACGCCGGGGTTAGGTTCCAGAAGGAATGGTTGTAAATCGAAACCGTTGTAAATTGAAACCCAGTTTATAATGTAAGTCAATGGGAAATGAGGGAGTTAGGTTCCAGGCCCCTCTCAAAATTGTCATAAGTAACACCTAATACATAATTTTTAAAGCTTTGAAATGAAGACTTTAAATGCTAAACAGCATTATAAACCTAATAAAATAATCACACAACACAGAATATATAATTAAACTAAGTTAAATGAACAAAAACATTTGCTAAACAGCATTATAAACCTAATAAAATAATCACACAACACAGACTTCACTTGCATTTTTCTGCAAACAGTTCTTTCTATGCATTTCAATCTGGACTGATTTATAGACAGGAAGATCTTGTTTCTTTGAAATCTGCTCGATAGCTCAGGTCTGGTTAAACTGATTAATTTCAGCTTGCTTGGCTTTGCTGCAACACAAGCAGACAGCTCCACCTACTGGCTATTTTAATCAATGCACTGCTTCTCAAAGCTTTTCAATAGCAGTCACATGACTGGAAAAAAAAGGTTGTTATTCTGAAACGGTGTAAATTGAACCGTTGTAAACCGAGGGCCACCTGTATATATTTCTCTCTTGCATGATGATGTACGTAATTGTAAAGATCATATTTGTGTATAACCTTTAAACTAATTTCCTCTATGCCAGGTAATCATGTCAGAGAAAAGAAATAAATAAGTTTTTGTATCACTAGGTAAACCAAACAAAGTTTGCAGTTTCCCTTAGTGAAATTTAGTTTTAGCCTCGGATAGAGTTCAAGTTATACTAACTGAGTAACATAACAAAACCCAGAGAGGCTTATTAATCAATAAGATAAACACAAAATATAGCGAGATTATAGATATGTGGAAATAAATTGCCTAGCTAAATACTGACTAAATGTGAATGAAATATCAGGCAATAGCGTAACAATAAAGTGTGGAAATAGTGGTTTAAGTATTGGTTCAATCTGACCTGATACTGTTTGGAGTTTGGGAGAGGAGCCGGAGAGCTGCAGCGGTGAGAGTTCAGCGTGCACGCTGTGAGACACTGAGGTAGAGAGAGGAGCTGCGGTCCGTAGCTGATGACGCGTCAGGTGACACGTCTGAGTAAGGGTTCAGGATGAGCTCGGAGCGCTCCGGCAGTTGCTTTACTTTCCACAGCGGTGGAACAAAGTTGTTTTCCAGGTGAAGGTATTTCCTTGAACAACGTGTAGGAAGGATATCCGGAGATAAGGTTAAAGGCAGGAAGCTTGAGCAGCTAGTAGGAAAGTGGCATACTCAATTAACCAGCAAAGGTAGCTGGTTAACAACATGTTTAAATAGGGCTAAACAGGAAGAGGAAGGATCCAATAACTGTCACAGGGAATTAACCCTTACAGTAATCTTTGTTCATTTGCCTATCTGAACTTTTCATGAACTATTTCTGGTCCAGATTCAGCCCCGTGGTGCCTCTTTAAATATAGCAGTTTACAAAATGAACAGTTTTTATTTAAAATAGGTATACAAAAAAAATCATTACTATGCAGCACACGCACCCGGCAGTCTTTCAAGTGAGAATTCTGAGTGTTGTAATATGTAATTATTATGACAGTTGTGTAAAACAATGCTATTTGCTCTGCTTTTCATCTAGAGCATAAACCATCAGTACAATACCTGATACAGTGATCAGAACACTCGTTAGATAAAGATACAACAGATTACACATTTTGTGGTGTGCAGCGAAAGCAAGTGGAGTAAATAATTAGCCACAGAAGTAAGCATAACGCCACACTACAATAATGGAATTACTGAGTTTATCTATAAGCAAACAAATTGTAAGGCACAATAATATATCCCAGAGAAGTCAGTTAGGGATTCTGGGTAATGATATGCAAATGAGGATAACTTTATACCTAGGGGATCAATGTTCATAAAAACTATGTAAATACCTTCCTTTTTCATATTGGTGCCATTTCCTCACAATTTAGCACTTAAAGGGACAGTTAAGGCCAAATTAAACTTTCATGATTCAGATAGGGCATGTCATTTTAAACAACTTTCCTCTTTACTTTTATCATCAATTTTGCATTGTTCACTTGGTATTATTTGTTGAAAGCTAAACCTAGGTAGGCTCATATGCTACTTTCTAAGCCCTTGAAGGTCGCCTCTTATCTGAATACATTTGACAGTTTTTCATAGTTCAACTGCGTTAGTCCATGTGCCATATAGATAACATTGTGCTCACTCCCGTGGAGTTATTTAAGAGTCATCACTGATTGGCTAAATTCAAGTCCGTCAAAAGCACTGAGATAAGGGGCAGTCTGCAGAGGCTTATATACAAGGTAATCACAGAGGTAAATGTAATATAACCGTGTTACGCAAAACTGGGGAATGGGTAATAAAGGAATTAGCTTTATCTTTTTAAACAATAATATTTAAATAATAAACCATTCCCAATCCTCTCTTATAGTCATATAGTAGGCCTGTGCACGTGGACATCTCTGCTGGTGGCATTACCTTCTTTCAAGCATAAGCAACAGCAGGCAGAAGCAGTGATAACAATCATCAGTCACCTCTCATGCTTGCCACAGTGAAATGTACCGCACAGATGCGCACGAGACAAATTATGCAAGAAAAACTTCCATTATAATATAGCAGCTGATTGGAGGAATAAGTCATGAAGAGACGTTTTAGAAGCGCATTGCTGGGGCCCAGTAAATCTGCTACAGTAGGCACAAATTATTATTATAATCACTTATTTGTATAGCGCTGCAAAATTCTGTAGCGCTGGGTACAACGGTCGGTTATACAAATACATAACAGACTAAACTAATCTAGTACAGGAGGAGGAGCTTACAGTCTACAGGCTGAGGGTGCAGAGACAAAAGGATTGGGGTAGTTTTTATGTGTATTATAGTTGCAGAGTCAAAGCAGTTCAAGATTTCACACATACTGCAAATACAAATGTCTTACATAAATACTTTAAAAGCTTTATCTTATTTGGGCTACAATTACTAAACCCATTACAAGTGGATTTAATGATCCCTAATCCGGATGTTTTATGTCCCCTTAAAGGTACATTTTATACTCTGTAATTGGAAAAACAAATCATTGGCAAAGCTTTAAGGGGAAACCAATTTTACAGTACAGTTTCCCGTTCTACTTTAAACTGGTCTTAGATGTCCCTGCTGTTCTGAGGCTCCATGTATTCTGGGGCTCAGTATTAGACAGGAGCAGTCACTCTGGGGCAAGTCCGAGCACTGCACACAGGAGTAAAAAAAATTATCTAGCCTCAGATTATCATGCAGTATATTATAAATATGGCACAATACAGACAAAATATAATATCTTAGAACAATGTTGATGCCATGGTAACCCACTGCTGAGTAGCAGCTTTGGTTCAGTGAAAAGATAAAACAACCTTAAAGTGTATGAGAAGCCCAAAATCACTTGCATTCTGCAGCCTACAGTTACTAATATTCACAGCAACTGGAATGTGCTCACAGAGACCACGGCTGTAGCGATATAAAAAGCCCCTTTATATGAAAGGGCCATTCTAGTTGGAAAATGTCCTGCGCTAATTTGTTACAGCATGCGATGTTAACACTGACCACCCTGCAATGCTATGTTTTTACACACACAAAAAGGTTAAACACATAGTTAAAGTGCTGCTCAGAGAAACGCAGAGCACTGCTACTCCCAAGCAGAATCTGCCACTGTTGATTGGGTATCCTGCAGTTCCCCCTTGGGGCCGGCAATGCTCTGCAGCTCCCAATTGGTACTTTAAAGGAATATAAAAGTGCAAAAAGAAAATGCTACAATGGTTGCTTGCTTCTTATAAGCCAATGACAAGAGACAAACATGTTTAGCCAGCAATAACCAGCTAGCTCCCAGTAGTGCACTTCTGCTGCTGAGGATGTGCTTCTCCCCAAAGGATAAAGAACAATGAGTAGCACATCAGGTTAAAACTCAAAACTTTATTATATTTATCCATGATATATATATAAAAAAAACATAGCGCAATTGAATGGTGAAAGATGTAATTTGAGGCAGCTGACGCATTTCG
Source organism: Bombina bombina (assembly GCF_027579735.1). Taxonomy (NCBI): domain Eukaryota; kingdom Metazoa; phylum Chordata; class Amphibia; order Anura; family Bombinatoridae; genus Bombina; species Bombina bombina. The sequence continues at coordinate 42,652,054 of NC_069499.1, read as the reverse complement.
TTTTCCCGCTGTAGTCTTAGCTGAATCCCCCAAATGACATTCTAAGATACTTACAAATAATACACACAGATGAGTTTGCTTTATCTTTTGTGTATTAGTATCTCAAATAGACTATTCCATCTCATTCCTACTTTATACTATGCTTTGCTTCAACAAAAATATCAAGAGAACGTGAGAGTGAAAATAAAAAAGTGTCTTAAAAGTACAGAATCTATCTGATTAATGAACATGTCATTTTGACTTTTCTGTCCCTTTAACTATGTGTTTAACCCTGATTGTGTCACTGCTGAAATGAATTAGAGAGAGCTGTGTGCGCACAGAGAAATGTGCGTTTCTGAAGAAAGAAAACAGGTGATCCTATGAAAGTCAGCGCACTGTATAGTGCCTAGATCTACAGGCCCATTTATCAAGCTCCGTACGGAGCTTGAAGGGCCGTGTTTCTGGCGAGTCTTCAGACTCGCCAGAAACACAACTTATGAAGCAGCGGTCTAAAGACCGCTGCTCCATAACCCTGTCCGCCTGCTCTGAACAGGCGGACAGGAATCACCGGACATCAACCCGATCGAATACGATCGGGTTGATTGACAGCTCCCTGCTGGCGGCCGATTGGCCGCGAGTCAGCAGGGGGCGGCGTTGCACCAGCAGCTCTTGTGAGCTGCTGGTGCAATGTTAAATGCGGAGAGCGTATTGCTCTCCGCATTTAGCGAGGTCTTGCGGACCTGATCCGCAGTGTCGGATCAGGTCCGCAAGCCCTTTGATAAATGGGCCTGTTGGTGTAAAGTTTCAGTCATATATCAAATGAGTGCAGCTTTATAAATGACTCAGAGTGGCATTTATTTATGACTGTCAGTGTCACAGCCACTGTCGCCCTCTCTAGCAGGACAGGTGGTTTTACAAAGCTGACATAATTGAATAATTATCACAGATAATAGGTTCCATTAATCATCAAGTCATATCATACAACTGCAACTAAACTTCTCAGTCTCATTGTATATAAAATGCAGAAATCACCCCGATCGAATACGATCGGGTTGATTGACACCCCCTGCTAGCGGCCGATTGGCCGCAAATCTTAAGGGGCGGCATTGCACTAGCAGTTCACAAGAACTGTTGGTGCAATGATAAATGCTGACAGCTTTATCGATGTGCGACAGACATGATACGCTACATTGTATCATGTTCACTCGCACTATGATAAATATACCCCATAATATGTACATTGCTGTGTGTAATAATGCTATTTTGTTTGATATAGATAAGTTTTCCATAGACGTAACTAGTGAATTGGGACCACAGTGTATTGTATGTATAAACAATGGATGCATTCTATTACAAGTGTCACGCATACTGCAACATGGCAAGAACATTTTCATCATATTAGTCTATGCTGTGCATCCACCCCTCTAGATGTTACCCCAGAGCTCAATACATTTATTCAAAATCTAGAAGCCAGGAAATTTTGGCAATCCATATAGGGCCTGATTTATCAAGTGATCCAGCTGCAGGCTCACATGAGTAAACATGAAGCCGAGAGTGAATCGATCATCGGTAACAGGTGGAATTTCTCAGTCCCCCTGGTATTTTCTGACAGGGCAGATTGACAGCCCAAGCTCTCGCACGATTGGCTGTGATAATAGGAGTAAATTAGAAATTTGCTTAAAATTGCATGCGCTATCTGAATCATGATATTTAAATTTTGACTAGACTATCCCTTTAAGCAACTGTGACATCTAGATACAATGTCCTTCTATGCAATACCAATACATAGAGGTAATCACTCAAATGGTCCAAACAACCAACTTTACAATTATTGGACAACTTAAGATGGACTGACCCTTTATTGTTATCCCAGTGGCTAATTAAACCATTTAGCAGCCACACACTGTGGATCCATATAATGCATTTAGTATTTGCTGGTAAATAGATCTCAGCTTGTGCTGTCTGTCTATGGTTATCACAAATGCAACAGATACTGTCATTTGACTGATATATAGACAATGGGGTTAATCTAAAATGAGAAAGTGCAGCCTTGGTGCATACCCTGGGCTACCTACTGACAACTGTCCTGACGGATGGTTCCGATACTGTGATAAAGAGAGATGCATCAGGCGGAGAGAGCATAGGCAGGTCGGCTTATATGAGTGCTTGATCATGCATAATATTAAAGGAATGTTAAACAGTAAACACAGACTAGACCTCATGATGCATTCAAAGCAATGATTAGCCTTAGAATATGTAGATGTATTTTTTACATTGATATTAGTTGTTTAAATAATAAAAATATAAGTGTAAAGGTTTAGTTACTATAAAGTAATTGGCACAGTCATGTCTGAACTAGTTTTTTATTTATCTCTGTGCAAATAAAGCTGTGTGGAATTCCTTTTAGGTTCTACTATGTTCCACACAGTCTTGTTTAGACCGTCTCTTTTATTGCCTGTTTTATATCTGCCCCTTCAGCTAGGGAAACAGATGTAGGGAAAATTAAAGGGACAGTCAACTACAGAATTTTTATTGTTTAAAAAGATAGTTAATCCCTTTATTACTTATTCCCCAGTTTTGTATAACCAACACGGTTATATTAAAGGGACATTATACACTCATTTTTTCTTTGCATAAATGTTTTGTAGATTATTTATATGGCCCATAAAGTTTTTTTTAATGTATAGTTTTGCTTATTTTTAATTAACATTGCTCTGATTTTCAGACTCCTAACCAAGCCCTAAAGTTTTATGAGAATACTGACATATACTTACTCCAGCTTGTTCCTGTTTGTGTACAGGGTCTTTTCATATGCAAAAGAAGGGGGAGGAGGGGGGAGGGTCTTATTTCCCACTTGCAGTGGGCTTTACAACTACCTTTTCAACAGAGCTAAACTGGAAGCTTCTAAGTAAGCTTTTAAATAGTTTTATACTGGATTTTTATATCAGTATCTGTGCATCTTATTCTTTATAGTAGTGTCTATTACATGCAGTTATATAAAAATGATTGTATACTGTCCCTTTAATATACTTTTTAACTCTGGGATTACCTTGTGTCTAAGCCTCTGCAGATTGACTCCAAGGTAACTCCACGGAAGTGCGCACAATGTTATTTATATGGCACACATGAACTAGTGCTGTCTAGCTGTGAAAACTGTCAAAATGCACTGAGATAAAAGGCAGCCTTCAAGGGCTCTGAAATTGGCATATAAGCCTACCAAGATTAAGCTTTCAACAAAGAATACCAAGAAAACAAAGCCAATTTGATGATAAAAGTAAATTGGAAAATTGTTTTAAAAAAAAGTTGTTTAAAATTTTGGGGTTATATGCCTAATTTTGAATGTTCTTTCTGCGGAGTATGGGGGAAGCACAACAGAAATGGCAAGCAAATAAAAAATAAAGAATATTGCAAAGTTGTTTTTCTGTTTTTTTACTATGCATAATTAAACAGATTATATTATTCATTTTCTGATCATTTATTGTATTTGAAGAAAGCAGAAATACTTTTGTAAAAAGGGGAGACCTTAAATGGACATGGAAGTCAAAAGGAAAGTTTGGTGATTGAGACAAAGTCCACAGATTAGTTTCGTTTTAAATTCAATTTACTTTTATCTCTAGGTAGATAACCTTTAAAAACCTATACTAGTTAGCCAACCACAAATGAGACAAATGTGTGCAGGCGCCAATCAGCAGCTATCTCCAATTAGTGTAGGATATGTGCGTTTTTTTTTTTTTTTTTTAACAAGGGATACCAAGAGAACAAAGCACATTTGAAAATAGAAGTGAATAAGAGTCTTAAAATGACATGCTCTATCTGAATCAAGCAAGTTTAATTTAGAATTTCCTATCCCTTTAAATCAGCTACATACTAGACAGTGACTGCTTAGAGCAGTTCACAAACTCTTTAACATCTAGCCTTGACTGGCCACAATTAAGAGAAAAGAAAAAGCTTTGTATGTAGATTTTCATAGTTCAGTACATTCTTGCCGATATGTACTAGGAAAATATAGAACAAAATGACTTTAAAGTGATGCTAAACTTGTATTTACAACTTTGTTGAAATGTGAACTTCCTCCCAAATAAAGTATAATAGCATTGTCATTTTTTCACATACCTCCTTACAATAGCATTTTCAGCAAGTCCCCTCCCTTCAGTAATCCTGCTCAAACCCCCCTATTCTTTACTGGCCAATCCTTAGAGGCCTATTTAAAAAATGTCTGTCCGACATGATCCGATCAGCGGATCATGTCCGACAGACATCGCTGAACGCGGAGAGCAATACGCTCTCCGCATTCAGCATTGCACAGCTGCTCTTGCGAACTGCTGCTGCAATGCTGCCCCCTTGCAGATTCGCGGCCAATTGGCCGCTAGCAGGGGGTGTCAATCAACCCGATCGTATTTGATCGGGTTGATTACACGCTATCTTTGTCCGCCTCCTCAGAGCAGGCAGACAGGTTATGGAGCAGAGGTCTTTAGACCGCTGCTTCATAACTGGTGTTTCTGGCGAGTCTGAAGGCTCGCCAGAAACACGGCCCTTCAAGCTCCATACGGAGCTTGATAAATGGGCCCCTTGGGGTTGTCGTTTGACTCGCTTTATTCTATGAAACGCCACACACACAGGTGTATTAGCCGGTAAAAGGGTCCTTTCCTTTTTTAAGAGTAGATGAGAACGGGGGGCATACATAGTGATGTGTAGAGCGGGCTGGACTGCGCTACACGTCACTACAATATCCTCTATGTGAAGAACATTGGAATGTAAAATATTTACAGTAGATACATAGTTAAAACCTTTATTGAATATGAATATTGCATAAATATGATTTTGACATGTTTTCAGTGACTACAAAGGGCTACAATGCACTTATATTTATGGCTATATATGTGTACATATGTATTTATGTGTATATATGTCTGTAAATACATGTATACACATATCAATACATAAATACATATGTACACATATAAACAATATATATACTCATATACATATTTAGACATGTGTATGTATATATCTCTATGTTAAAGCCCTTTGCAAACACCTGAGACCTCATATCTTATAACTTTTGTACAATTTAAAAAAAAAATATTTTTATTAGTGTTATAATTGTAACTGCACATTTAAATGTATATTTTATGTTTTTGTGCAACTTTTTAGTTGAGCGTAACAGTTTGCCAGAGCTTGGAAGTCGCACTAACCCGATATGCTTTAAATTCAATTGCACTCTCGCGAATGTGTTTCCTTTCAACCTGTAATACGCACGCTACTTCTGATGAGTACAAAGACGTGATAAACCCCTTTTCACTCGAATACCAGTTCAAATTGATAAATATTTGTTACCCAGATTTTTTTTAAATTCTGCTCTGATGAAACCAATGGAACTGCTTTTTTCTAGCAAATGTTTACTTCTTACCACACAGAATGAGTTTTGCTGTCACCCTCTATAAAATTGTCCATTCTAGCATTTTTTAACGTTTGATAAAAAAATAAAAGTACAAGACAAGACAAGCGTGTCAGTTCTGTAATAGTGAGACACGACGACGAGACGTGATACACAGGCAATCGCTTCTTTTTACTTTCTGCAGGTTATACAGAGATTCTATGCAAAAAAACAAACAGATCATGCCTCAAGAACGCAGTTATAATTAGAATTTATGTAGCAGATACATAAGAGATAGTAGAGATTTGCTAGATATAATGATGTATTCAAAACAAAGATTAGCCTTACAATAATATGTAGATGTATTTGTACAATTATATTAGTTGTTTAAAGGGACAGTCTACACCCAATTAAATAATGAGCCGTTACTTTGATCACTCTAAAAACATACCATTGCACCCCTTTAAACACATAGCAGATGGACCGGTACACAAGTAATGTTACGATTAGTAACTTTGTCTTATAGATATAGCCGCCAAACTCCTCCCCCGACCCCTTCTCTATTCCTTTTCCATATATTGTCCCTTTAAACAAAGACTTCTACTGAAAGGTTGATACAAGGTTTCTTATAGATATCAACACTGTTACAATAATTTATTGGTCACAGGACATGCTGTGTATACCGCTTCATGCAGGGTACGGCAATGAGTTTCTCACCTTTTAGGTGCAGTGCAAATTGGACCGAGATACCAACCTCCAGCTCACATCAAAAGTAGCCACATAGTCCACAGGGCTGTGAATTAATTGGATACTTTTGCTGTGTATACTGCGGTACTCATGTAGCCAGGTAACAAGTTACTCCACTGTGAATGTGAAAATTAAGTTGTGTTACGGGAAACAATATCCTGCATATGCTATATATACATATGGAGGTGTGTATTTTACCCAAAAGTAAATACTTAGACATACTAAGTCTAAAGAGGAGACTAGTTTAGTGAGCTGTATTATTTAATTAATCATTTGTAGCACTTTAATAATAATGAAACATTCATTAAAACAATAACTTTTAATCAAAATCTTAAAAAGTAGTTGTCAGCTTTAGGATAATCAATTTACCTTAATACATCCACATATAGAAAAATAAATTTAAATGAAAAACACATTACCAGGGCACTGTAAAACAAAATTCATGCTTACCTGAAAAATGTATTTCTTCCAGATATGGTGAGTCCACGGGTTCATCTAATTACTGTTGGGAATATCACTCCTGGCCAGCAGGAGTAGGCAAAGAGCACCACAGTCAAACTGTTAAAGGGACAGTATACTGTAAAATAGTTTTTCCCTTAATGTGTTTACAATTGCTTTTTTTACCAACTGCAGTGTAAAAAATGTATGAAAATTAGCTTTATAAGGTTTATTTGTGCATTTTAAAGCTCTGATTTTGTGTTTTGAAGCCACAACCTAATAAAATGGGTTGAGCTTGTAGGTATAATCAGATCTCATTATTGTATCACATTGTGTACATATACCTGCTTCTTTATCTTATATCTGTCCATAAAACAATCACCAGTACTTGGAGAAAACAATGGAAAATCAACATTTTATTACCTTATCTCTGCTATATCCCACTGGGAGTGTAATTTCTTCTGCTGGCTGTGTTTACAAAGCTTATTAATAGCTTGGACCTGCGGCTACAAACTTTCAGAATAGGTGGGGATACCACATGCTAAATCAACTATTTCAAATGCCAATATAAGGGTAAAGGAGCTACTTGTAAACAATTTAATACACTCCAGCAGGTAGGTTGATCATTGGGAACAAATTAAAGGGGGGGGAAATGTTTGAGTAAACTGTCCATTTAAGTATCACTCCCTTACCCACAACCCCCAGTCATTCGACTGAAAGGAAATGGAGAAAAAAAAAAGAGTAAAACAAGGTACGGAGGTGTCTGAGGTTTAGACAAAAAGGGCGGGTCTGTGGACTCACCATATCTGGAAGAAATAAATTTATCAGGTAAGCATACATTTTGTTTTTTTCCTAAGATATGGTGAGTCCACGGGTTCGTATAATTACTGTTGGTAACCAATACCCAAGTTAGAGTACACAGATCAATAGGGAAGGACAAGACAAGCAGACCTAAACAGAAGGCACCACCGCTTGAATAACCTTTCTCCCAAAAGCAGCCTCGGCCGAGGCAAAGTACAAAATCTGTAAAATTTTGAAAAAGTATGCAAGAAAGACCAAGTTGCAGCCTTGCAAATTTGTTCCATAGAAGCGTCATTTCTGAAGTCCAATAAGAGGAAACAGCTCATGGAATGAACCATAATTCTCTCAGGAGGTTGCTTACCAGCAGACTCATATGCAAGATTAATAACACTTCGCAACCAAGAAGCAGAAGCTTTCTACCCTTTACAATTCCTGGAGAAACAGACAAAAAGAGCAGAGGATTGGGGAAAATCCTTAGTCGCTTAGGACATAGAGATGGAACAACCATCTCCTGATTAAAATTCATATTAGAAACAACCTTAGGAAGAAAACCTGACTTAATACGAAAAACTGCCTTATCAGCATGAAAAATAAGATAAGGTGAATCATACTGCAAAGCTGAGAGTTCAGAGACTCTCCGAGCATAAGAGATAGCAACAAGAAACAAAACCTTCCAAGATAACAACTTAATATCTTAAGGAATGTCACGGATCAAACAGAGACCGTAGAAAAAGTCTAAGAACAAGATTAAGGCTCCAAGGTGGAGCAACAGAATTAAATAAAGGCCTGATTCTGACCAAGGCCTGACAAAAAGATTGGACGTCTGGCACGTTCGCCAAACGCTAATTTAACAAAACAGGTAAGACAGAAATTTGACCCTTTCAATTTACTAACTGATAAACCTTTCTCCAGACTTTCCTGGGGAAAAGATAAAATCCTAAGGACCCTAACTCTACTCCAAGAGTAACCCTTATATTCACACCAATAAAGATATTAATGCCATATCTTATGGAAAATATTCCTAGTAACAGGCTTGCGAGCCTGAATCATGGTCACAACGACCAACTCAGAAAAACCACGCTTAGATAGAAATTAAGCGTTCAATCTCCAAGCAGACAGATTCAGAAAAATGAGATGGATGAAAGAAGAGACCCTGAATCCGAAGGTCCTTCCTTAGATGAAGTTTTCACAGTGGGAGAGATGACATTTCCACTAGATCTGCATACCATATCCTGCGATGCCACGCAGGAGCTAATAGAATTACCTGCTTTATACGAGCAATGACTCCTGGAAGAAGAGCAAACGAAGGAAACGGGTATGCAAGCCTGAAAAACCAAGGAACCGCTAGAGCATCTATCAGAGTGGCCTTCGAATCTCTTGACCTTGAACCGTACCTTGGAAGCTTGGCGTTCTACCGAAATGCCAACAAATCCAACTCCAGCCCCCCCTCATTTGGGGGTTAAACTGGAGAACACCTCCAAATGGAGAACTCACTCCCCGATGAAAAATATGTCTACTTGGGAAGTCCTCTTCCCAGATGTACACTCCTAGAATGTAGATGTAAATAGACAACTAATGTGAGCCAACGCCCACAGACCAAACCGAGTCACCTCCTACATGGCTAAGGAACCCAGAGTTCCTCCCGAGCCCGGGAGTTGACATTGTCTGACTGGAACCTGATAAACCGGCTAAGGACAACTGAGTACAAGCCCTCAGAGCATGAAAAATCACTCTCTACTCTACTTGGGAGAACTGACTCCTCTTGAGTCCAAAGTCCTAGCGCCTTAAACAAGTTCCAGACTGTTCCCCAGCCTAATAGGCTGGTGTCTGAATTAACAATAACCCAGGAATATCCCCAGAAACAAGCGCCCTGAGACAGGTTCTCCAGAAAATCACGTCAGGCTCAAGTGGACTCGAGAAAAAGGATGACAACCCTTAACCAATAACCTCTAAACATTAAGCCACTGGAAAGAGAATGGAAAATCAGCTACAGCTGAATTCAAACTCCCAACCCTCTGGTTACAAGATATCTAAGCTAGCTTCGGAACCACAACAGCTAGTTGTGGGCTGAACAGTAGACTGAAAAGGGAAGTAAGAGAGAGAAATCCTTGATTACCTGACCTCTGAAAGAAATATTCTCATAAATAGAGAATCCAATTAAGGTTCTTTAAAAGAAACACCCTTAAAGGGGGAACCAGGGAACTCTTCCCCAGCTTCACATCCCATCCAAGGAAGTGTAAAAAGGACAAGATCCCTTGAAAAAGAGTTGAAAAAGAAAGATGACCCCTGAACCATACAATGTCCAGGAGGATACCCTTTCCATTCCCCAAGACCTAAACAGAGTCTTCCTAGGATGACAAACTCAAACATTTGAGTTGATCCCAGACATGCATAATTGCAGAGCTCTAATGGGAACTAGAAAAGACATATTCTCCAGGTCTATGTTCGTTATGAACAGACCCTCCTGAATCAAGATAGAATGGACACTACTTGAAGGAGTGTACTCTGATAAACATAAAAAATGACTACCTAGACCCATTTACTTTACTGGAACTAGCACTCCCAGAGAGGGAACCTGAACTTGGATCCAGAATACCGATCATCATAGCTAGACTGCAGATACTCTAGAAAGAGAAATCTGCCCTTGAGAGGAAATCTTAGATTAACACTCCTAGAACCCAAAAACATAAATTATGACTTAGCAGATAATTTCCTTTCCTTCTGTATGGGAAGAGTCCACAGCTGCATTCCTTGTGGGAAATACTGAACCTGGCCACCAGGAGGAGGCAAAGACACCCCAGCCAAAGGCTTAAATACCTCCCCCACTTCCTCATAACCCCAGTCATTCTGCAGAGGGAACAAGGAACAATAGGAGAAACATTAGGGTGAAAAAGGTGCCAGAAGAATAAATTTAAATTTAGGACCACCCATCGGAGAACACGGGCAGGAGCTGTGGACTCTTCCCATACAGAAGGAAAGGAAATTATCTTGTAAGTCATAATTTATGTTTTCCTTCTTAATATGGGAAGAATCCACAGATGCATTCCTTACTTGTGGGAAACATATACCCAAGCTCTAGAGTACACGGAATGCTACCGGGAGGAAAAAAAAGAGAGGCGGACCCTAATCTGAGGGCACCACAGCCTGCAAAACCTTTCTCCCGAAGGCTGCTTCAGCAGAAGCAAAAACATCAAACTTATAAAATTTGGAAAAAGTATGTAAGGAGGACCAGGTAGCCGCCTTACAAATCTGATCCAGAGGCCTCATTTTTGAAGGCCCAAGAGGAAACCACTGCTCTCGTAGAATGAGCCGTAATCTTATGAGGAGGCTTATGTACCGCTGACTCTATGCTAAACGGATGACACTACTCAGCCAAAAAGATAAGGAAGTCGAAGAGGCCCTCTGACCCCTACGCTTCCTGGAAAAGAGAACAAACAGCGAAAGAAGTTCGTCTAAATTCCATTGTGGCCTGAAGATGGAACTTCAAGGCACAAACCACATCCAGAATTACATTATAAATGTTCCTTCGACAAAGGAGGATTAGGACATAAGAAAGGAACCACAATCTCTTGATTGCTGTTGCGAAATGACACAACCTTAGGAAGAAACCCTGATTTGGTTTGTAGAACAGCCTTAACAGAATGGAAAGCCAGATAAGAAGGGACGCATTGCAAGGCAGCATTCACAGATACTCTGTGTGCAGAAGCAATAGCCAGTAAAAAAGAAACCTTCCAAGACAACAATTTATTGTCTACTTCATGCATAGGCTCCAACGGACCCCGTTGCAAAACTTTAAGAACAAGATTTAAACTCCAAAGAGGAGCATAAGATCTAAGCACAGGTCTGATCCTAGCAGAGCCTTAACAAAAGACTGCACATCTGGAGGCTCAGTGAACCTCTTCTGCATTAACACAGATAGGGCTGAAAACTGTCCCCTCAGGGGACTTTCAGAAAAGCCCTTCTCCAGAATAAGTAGGTCATCCACAACTTATGATAGATGTGACGAGCAACTAGCTTACAAGCTCGAATGAGAGTAAAAATAACTCTCTCAGAAAACCCTCTCTTGGCTAGGACTAAGTGGTCAACCTCCACGCAGTCAGCCTCAGAGAATCTAGATATTGATGAATAAAGAGACCTTGGTCAGCAGATCCCTGCGATAAGGTAACTTCCACGGAGGAGATGATGACATCCCCACTAGATCCGCAAACCATATCCTTCGCAGCCAAGACAGAGCAATCAGAATCACTGACGCCTGCTTGATTCGAGCCACTACACTAGGAAGTAGTGGTAACGGCTGGAAAGATAAATTAGATTGAACCTCCAAGGCACTGCTAATGCATCTGTTAGCTCTGCCTGAGGATCCCTGTACCTCGACCCATATCTGGGTAGCTTGGTATAGACTTCATAAGATCCTCCTCTTGCAAATCTCGCAAAACACCCAGGATAAAGAGACCATTCCGTCAGATGAAAGGATTGTCTGCTGAGGAAATCCGCTTCCCAGTTGTCCACACCCGGAATGTGGATCCCTGACAGCGAACAAACGTGGGTCTCAGCCCACTCCAGAATCTTGGATTGGAATCTGATAAACTAGGACAAACCCAGCAGAGGCCAAGCCTTCAGAGCATTGTATATTGCCTGAAGATCCAAAATGAGATCGGGAGGGAGCTTTCCTCTTGAGTCCAAAGGCCTTTTGCCTCCCTGGCACCCCAAACATCTCCCCATCCTGACAGACTCGCAACCGTAGTCACAATCACCCAGGATGGTCTTAAGACGGACGTCCCTCAGGACAAGTGATCCGGACAAAAACACCAAGAGAGCGGATGTCCAGATAAATCTTTTGAGACAGATCCGATGATCGCCATTCCACTGCTTCAGCATGCGTAGTTGCAACAGTCTGAGGTGAAACCTGGCAAAGGAATGATGTCCATGCTGGACACCATGAGACCAATTACCTCTATACACCCAAGCCACAGATGGTTTTAAGGAGGTCGGGAAAGCAAGATATGTTGAAGCTAGCTTGCAACGTCTCTGGTTCTAATATAGTACCCATGAATTCTATCCTGCTACTTGATACAAGAGAACTCTCTCTATTTATCTTCCATCCATGGGATCGAAGAAGACAGAGGAGAGATTCTGAATGGTACACTCTTCGAAAAATTTCTTGGAGCTGTAGCTAGACCAAATGGAAGTGCAATAATCTGGAAGTGCTGGTCCAGGAACGCAAACCTTAGGAACTGGTCCTTGGGGATTAGTACGTGAAGGGAGCATCCTTCAGATCTATTGTGGTCATGAACTGCCCTTCTCGAACGAGGGGAAGAATGGAACTATTGTCTCCATCTTAAACGAGGGGACATTTAAAAACTTGTTTAAGCACTTTAGGTCCAGAATCGGACAGAAAGTTCCCTCCTCCTTCGGACCACGAAAAGGTTTGAATAGTATCCCAAACCTCTCACTGCTATAGGCACCGGGACAATAACTCCTAAGAGGACAGATTCCGTACACACCCCAGAAAGCCTCTCCTCCTTTCTGGTCAGGAATACAGGAGAGAGAGGAAGAATCTGTCCTGGACTTGAACCTATATTGTAACCCTGCGCTATGACCTCCAGGACCCATGGATTGTGCACATCCCTGAACCAAGCAACTAAAAAGAGCGACAGACTGCCCCAAACACGATCCAGAAGAGGACCGGGGACCGCCCATTCATGCTGACTTAGACTCGGCAGGCTTCTTGCTCTGCTTAGATTTATTCCAGGACTGAGCCGGCTTCAAAGAGCTCTTGTTTTGCTCTGGCATAGTAACGTCTGGTGAAAAAAGGCCCCCTCCAGATGGAGGATCAGTAATGCTACGGGAAACTGCATGTGTAGAGAGAGAAGAGTGTAGTGTACACACCTCACTGGATGACAACTCCTCAGAGGTGGACGGCTCAGTGGTATCAAACATGTTTGATATCACATTATCAAGGCATATGGAACATAAGAGTGTGGATCCAAGGCCTCCTCACAATATAAACAGGAATTACTCTTTAGGAATAGGGATAGTACCCTCTAAAGTAACAGAATCCTCCGTCGCTAGTGCAATAAGCGGAGAACCATGGTAAATAAAACAATCTTATTTTATTCACAAAAAACGGCATCCTTATACCCCAATGGCGGGGGCATTCCCCACCTCCTATGACCCAGACAGTACCGAGATTTATGACTCCTCTCTGATAAACACCCGGTCAGAAAAGAGGGAATGAAAACTGCGCAATGCAGGATCGTCTCTGCTATGAGAAAAAGTGTGCCAAACTTGTAAGCGGCACAGCTCTCAACGTGAAAGTGAAACCTGTATATTCCATAACCGCCTATGAGCCCATAACATCTCACACATAAAAGCTGCATACAATCAAATAAACATATAAGATTATTCCCCACTGTTCAATAATCCCCCTCAGGAGATATTAACCCTTGATTCTATAAAGATAAAAGGAGTCACACAGTGACCCTGTCTTCTTGTGTTATCATACATGTATAAAAAATGAAACGATCTTACCAGAATCTATGCTGTGGAACAGTAACACGGACCTTCAAGTGTGACAGATAGTAGCGTCGCTTCTGACATGGACTTGAGAGAAGAAAGCAGGCAGCGAAACTCATTAACGCTGATTGCGTATGGAGCTGTTAATATGAGTCGGGATGGTTTCGCAGAAAGACTCTCCCTGCATCTTCGGACTCTAACTTTCATCCATGCTCTCACTGAGAGGCTGACAGGACTACTTAAAACTCCAGTCCCATCTCGAAGAGTACTACCCTCCATAAGAGACTATTCCGAAATCTTCTGACACTTCTCTGCCAACCTCCTGTGACGAAAGGCAAAGAATGACTGGGTTTATGAGGAAGTGTGTGTGGTGGGGGGGGGGGGGGTATTTAAGACTTTGTCTGGGGTGTCTCTGCGTCCTCCTGGGGGCCAGGTTCAGTATTTCCCACAAGTAAGGAATGCAGCTGTGGACTCTTCCCATATTAAGAAGGAAATGGTTCAGATTTCAAAGAATGGACTGTCCCCGCAGTGACAAGGAAGGAAGACTATCCGTAGTCTATTCCCCAGAAAAGACCTTTTCCCACCCGTAAGTCATAGGATAACTGCATGTTGTGCGGGCTCTTAAATTCTGCAGCAATTATGGTTTGTATCTTCCATCAGTTACAGTGAGCCATCTGCACACACAATGTGATATTTATATCTGATATTTCCTGTATTCACAGCTTTGTTTGTGGGTAAGGGAGTGATACTTAACAGTTTGACTGTGGTGTTCTTTGCCTCCTCCTGCTGGCCAGGAGTAATATTCCCAACAGTAATTAGATGAACCTGTGGGCTGACCATATCTTAGGAAGAAAGATATTATTTTTGCTCCTATTTGTATGAAATAGTATGAAATAATATTCAGTAGATAAGAGTTTAGAAACTCTTAAAGGACCAGTAAACACAGCAGATTTGCATAATCAACAAATGCAAGATAACAAGACAATACAATAGTATTTACTCTGAATTTCAATTGAGTAGTAGATTCTTTTCTAACACATTTTAAAGTTATGTATATTTCCACTCCCCCTGTACCATGTGATAGGAATCAGCCAATCACAAATGCATATACCTATAGTCTGAGTTCTTGCACATGCTCAGTAGGAGCTGGTGACTCAAAAAAGTGTAAATATAAAAGACTGTGTACATTTTTTTTAATGGAAGTAATTTGGAAAGTTGTTTAAAATTACATGCTGTATCTGAATCATGAAAATTTAATAAAACATGAGTGTCCCTTTAATAAAGCAATGATTAAATTATCATTGCTAATATTGCTACATGAATAGAATATTTCTAAACTCTAAATAAGGTCCTATAATCTGGGAGCTGAATAACTCATCTCACTCTAGTAAGTAAATTACCATGAATGCTACATGTATCATTTTATGTTAAAATATTCTTTATTGGAGTAACTATCATAAAACAGATTACATGTTCTATACAGATGGTTACAGTATTTCTTTATCAGGTGAATAAGTAAATCAATTTCTGTTATCGCTTCTGCGCGCCTTCATGTCTTGCTTATATATTTCTATTAACTGGCTTACAAGGTCTCAATCTCCATTAGATTCAACCTTTCATTACATGTATCATTTTAGTAGTGCCTTGGCAAGCAAATTAAAAATTAGGAGACACCACTCCAGTTTATGGACCACTGACGCGCGTTTCGCTTGCACTTCTTCAGAGGGGTTACAAGTTACCACACACTTTTTGTCTCTTCATCCTTCACCCTGTAGATTGTAAGTTCTTTAGCTCAGCCCAATTCACTTGTATTCATTTATTTTGTTTATTCTGTTTATGTACCATAAATTGTTATCACTGTGCACCCCTATCCATCCATAATAATTATAATAATTCTCCAGTTATGCTCACAACCCACCTCATACCTGCTGCAGGTCATGTAAACATAAGAGACATAAATTAAAACTTTCATGACTCAGACAGAAAAAACAATTAACTGCTATTATAAGAACAAAATATAAAACAATCACACAAGGCATCTATGTGCAGCCACCAATCAGCAGCTTCCAAGCCTATTTAGATATGCTTTTTAACAAAGGATACCAAGTGAATGAAGCAACTTAGATAATAGAAGTAAATTTGAAAGGTGTTTAAAATTGCATGCACTTTTTAAATCATGAAAGAAAAAAAATTGAGTTCAATGTCCCTTTAAGACACGTGCACACTCGTGAGCTTACCTCTCCAGAAATGATGGAGACTATAAACTTTTAACATGAATTACAGAATTGACACATGCAATACAGGATGTATTTCTAATGTCTGCAATAATAACGAATATCAATGTCAATATGCCATACCCAGAATCAGAATCTCTTAAAGGGATACTAAACCGAATTTTTTTCTTTCATGATTCGGATAGAGCATATCATTTTAAGCAACTTTTTAATTTACTCCTATTATCAATTTTTCTTCGTTCTCTTGAAATCTTTATTTGAAAAAGCAGGAGCCCTCCCATTTTTGGTTCAGCACCCTGGATAGCGCTTGCTGATTTGTGGTTACATTTAGCCACCAATCAGCAAGAGCTACCCAAGTGTGAACCTAAACTGGGCCGGCTCCTATGCAGTCATTCCTGCTTTTCAAATAAAGATACCTAGAGAAGAAAATTGATAATAGGAGTAAATTAGAAAGTTGCTTAAAATTACATGCTCTATCCGAATCATGAAAGAAAAAAAATTGGGTTTAGTGTCCCTTTAAGCTTAAAAAATGACAAATGTATCTCATAACTACTAATACCACAGCATCATTTCCATAGCTCAAAATGAAACACGCTGCTGCTAACAAAATTATTTTAGTAAATTTATGAGCAAATACGATGTAAATCTTTCCTGGAATCTTAACAGCACCCCCTGCACCCTCTCCAGTAATTTTGCAATTAACAAAATAATCATTTTCTTCCACTTTACCTATTCTGTGGTTTCATGAACTAAATCCCAGAAAAGCACATTTTCACATGGTTTTAATCAGCACATACATTTGTTCCTTAATAATATATAATAATTTGCATTTGTCATAATGACAGCTCATTTTATCTTTGATAACTGTGTAGATTATTGGTTTAGCTGAGACATTGGGGAAATAGGAAAGCAAACGCAGCCAGTAGGGATCTGATATAAAATTACTGAAATTAAAGATCTGTTTACTATTTTTTTCAGTTGTGTTGCAGATACCAATTCATTCTTGTAGAAAATTATCAGGACTGCATTGTGCCTTTGAGTTTGTAGATTAAATTATTAAGACAATTTTGCTGCTCTAAAAAATGTACCACTTTTCACATGTTAATTAGTGTAAGCTATAAAAAAGGAAAGTCATGGTACTGGTGCGGTATCAGATTACTTGCCACCTGATCATTTTTTTTTAAAGAGGATATTTACTTCTTAGTGTACTTCTGTTAGGTTTAGGGTTCTTTCTCTTTGTCTCCTTTGTCAAAATTTGCCTCCTAACAATGAGAGCATACTAAGGTAGGCTCCAAAGTGTGCACGTGTTTTGAGAACATGGTAGCAGTGTTCACAATAATATGTGTAACTATGTGCACACTCCTGAGCCTACTTTAGTATGCTCTCATGGTAAGGAGCTAAGTTTCAGCCAATGAAGAAGTAAATCTGATAACAGTAAACTGGAAAGTTTATTTATGGAATTGTATACATTGTCTGATTAAAGGGACAATATACACTAATTTTCATTTAACTGCATGTAATAGACACTACTATAAAGAATAAAATGCAAAGATGCTGATCTAAGAATCCAGTATAAAACTGTTTAAACACTTACTTAGAAGCTCCCAGTTTAGCACTGCTAAAAAGGTTAGCTGGACCACCCACTGAAAGTGGTTCTATAGCACAAAAAGCAGCCACTCTCCCCTTTCCTCTACATATGAAAAGACTCTTTACACAAACAGGAGCAAGCTGCAGTAGTTATACATCAGTATTCTCCTAAAACTTTGGGGCTTGGTTAGGAGTCTGAAAATCAGCACGTTATTAAAAAATAAGCAAAACAATACATTAAAAAAAAAAAAGCGCTATATATTGGCTATATAAATGGATCATCTACAGAACATTTATGCAAATAAAAATCTAGTGTATAATGTCCCTTTAATGAAAAGTTCATTTTTGCTTCCAAGCTCTGACATATACAAAAAGACAGAAGGTGCCTCCTATGCAGAACAGCTATTCAACCCATCTTCTCCAATATAAATGAATATAGCAGTTGTACTGCTGCATTGTGTACCAAATTTTAAATAATCTGAAATAATAATTCTCAAGTCCCTTTCTTCTTTAGTTACAGTCAGTAATGAATCATTGAAACTACAAATGGCCTTTGGGTTTTTGGATTCTATATGCATAATTTTGCTCTTGGTAATATTAAATTTCAGATCCCATTTATTTGACCAGTCCTCTAGTTTTTTTTTTAATATCACAGTTCATTTGATCAACTCCTCCTGGAACATCTACCCTGTTACAAATATTTGTATCAACAGCAAACAAGCAAACCTTCCCCTTAAGCCCACTTCCAATATCATTTATGAACATGTTAAACAAAACAGGCCCAAGAACCGACCCTTGGGGAACACCACTAGTAACTGACGCCTCATTAGAATGTACTCCATTAATTGAAACCCTCTGTCGTCTATCTTTAAGCCAGCATTCTACCCACTTAACAATCTTAGCATATATTCCAAGGCAATACATTTTGTGAATAAGTTTGTTGTGTGGGACAGTGTAAAATACTTTGCTAAAGTCTAGATATGCAACATCTATGGCTCCTCCCTGGTCTATTATTGTAGTTACATGGTAAAAAAAATCAATTAGATTAGTCTGACATGATCTTACAGCAGTGAAACCATGCTGTTCTTTGTCTTGTTTGTCTGAAGTAAACATACAAGTCTTTCCTTTAAAAGAGTTTCCATTAATTTAAAAGAGTTTCCATTAATTTCCATGCAATTGAGGTCAAACTGACTGGCCTATAGTTAGCAGAATCTTCCCTACTACTCTTTTTATGAAGAGGGACTACATTAGTAATTTTCCAGTCTTTTGGAACCACTCCTGTTAGAAGTGACTGATTAAATAAATTAGCTATTACGGATCGAAGTTCTCTTAGAACCCTTGGATGAATATTATCTGGACCACAGACTTATTTACTTTTCTTTTTTATAAAGCCATTGAAACCTATTCCTCTGTAAAAAGAAAAGTACTACTCACATTATTATTTACAGTAACATCCCTTAATAGAATCTCACTATCGTTACCATCTGTTGTAAAGACTGAACAAAAGTAATCATTTAAACAGTTTATCTTCTTCCACTACTCTATCATCATTCTTGAGTAACTATCACTCTGTTAGTTTTTTTTCACTGATATATCTAAAAAAGATTTTGTCACCGTTTTTTACAGATTGTGCTATTTTATCTTCTGAATCAGCTTTTGCCTTTCTGATTAACTGCTTTGTCATCTTTTGATGGGTTCTCTATTTTTCCTTATCCTCTTCTGAGCCAGTGAGTTTGATTTTTTTATAGAATGTCTTTTTTGTCTTAACTGCATATGCTACTTCTCTTGAAAACCATATTGGTATTCTTTTTCTTTTACTTTTACAAACAAGCCTAATACAGTGTTTAGTCGCATCTAGAATAGTGTTTTTAAAATATTCCCACTGTTCTTGTACTCCTGTAATCTGTGCCATCCCTTTTAGAGATGCATCTAGGTATCTGCCCTTGTAAGAAAAATCAGTTGTTCTAAAGGCTAAGACTTTTGTTTTACTATGGTTGCACAGTACCTTTGCCTGAATATTAAACCATACAGACTGATGATCACTAGAGCCTAAGTTCTCACCCACAGACACCTCAGATACTATATATAGTAGTTCCTTTACGTGTTGGTTCTTTTACTAGTTGCTCAAGAGATTCCCCTTGTAAAGACTCCAGAATATATTTACTTCTAGTTGATTTGGCAACAGGTACTTCTCAATCTACATCAGGCATATTAAAGTCCCACCACTACTATAACATTGCCCTTCATTTTAATTTTAGCTATTTCCTCAATTAATAAATTGTCTGATGCTTCATCCTGTAATGGTGGTCTATATACAACTCCTATTTTAAACACCTGTTTTACTTCAGTTTCTATAGTTACCCAAACACTTTCTACATTGTCATTTTTTTTCTACAATTTCAGTTACTATTAATTTTCTTCCACGTACAGAGCAACTCCACACCCCCAAAATACTGCTGTTGCTGTACGTATGTCCCTTTAATAACAGTAAATGGTTAAATCACCCTGTAAGAAAAGGGCTGGTTGTGAGAAGTGCAATGTTGTTGCTCTTTGGGGGTTGGTCAGTATACCCACCTTAACCCCTTAATGACCAAAGCAGTTTTCCATTTTCTGTCCGTTTGGGAGCAAGGCTATTTTTACATTTTTGAGGTGTTTGTGTTTAGCTGTAATTTTCCTCTTACTCATTTACTGTACCCACACATATTATATACCATTTTTCTCGCCATTAAATGGACTTTCTAAATGTACCATTATTTTCATCATATCTTATAATTGACTATAAAAAATTTTTTTATAAAATATGAGAAAAAAATGGAAAAAAAACACACTTTTTCTAACTTTGACCCCCAAAATCTGTTACACATCTACAACCACCAAAAAAACACCCATGCTAAATAGTTTCTAAATTTTGTCCTGAGTTTAAAAATACCCAATGCTTCCATGTTTTTTGCTTTTTTTTTATAAGTTATAGGGCCATAAATACAAGTAGCACTTTGCTATTTCCAAACCACTTTTTTTTCAAAATTGGCGCAAGTTACATTGGGACACTGATATCTTTCAGGAATCCCTGAATATCCCTTGACATGTATATATATATTTTTTTTAGAAGACATCCCAAAGTATTGATCTAGGCCCATTTTAGTATATTTCATGCCACCATTTCACCGCCAAATGCGATCAAATACAAAAAATCGTTCACTTTTTCACAAACTTTCGTTTTCTCACTGAAATTATTTACAAACCGCTTGTGCAATTATGGCATAAATGGTTGTAAATTCTTCTCTGGGATCCCCTTTGTTCAGAAATAGCAGGCATATATGGCTTTGGCATTGCTTTTTGGTAATTAGAAGGCCGCTAAGTGCCACTGCGCACCACACGTGTATTATGCCCAGCAGTGAAGAGGTTAATTAGGGAGCATGTAGGGAGCTTTTTGGGGTAATTTTAGCTTTAGTGTAGTAAACAACCCAAAGTATTGATCTAGGCCCATTTTGGTATATTTCATGCCACCATTTCACCGCCAAATGCAATCAAATAAAAAAAAAAAACGTTACATTATCACAATTTTAGGTTTCTCAATGAAATCTTTTACAAACAGCTTGTGCAATTATGGCACAAATGGTTGTAAATGCTTCTCTGGGATCCCCTTTGTTCATAAATAGCACATATATATGGCTTTGGCATTGCTTTTTGGTAATTAGAAGGCCGCTAAATGCTGATGTGCACCACACGTGTATTATGCCCAGCAGTGCAGGGGTTAATTAGGGAGCTTGTAGGGTTAATTTTAGCTTAGTGTAGTGTACTAGACAACACAAAGTATTTATCTAGGCCCATTTTGGTATATTTCATGCCACCATTTCACCGCCATATGCGATCAAATAAAAAAATCGTTCCCTTTTTCACAAATTTTTTCTCAAACTTTAGGTTTCTCACTGAAATTATTTACAAACAGCTTGTGCAATTATGGCACAAATGGTTGTAAAAGCTTCTCTGGGATACCCTTTGTTCAGAAATAGCAGACATATATGGTTTTGGCGTTGCTTTTTGGTAATTAGAAGGCCGCTGCGCATCACACGTGTATTATGGCTAGCAGTTAAGGGGTTAATTAGGGAGCTTGCATGGTTAATTTTAGCTTTAATTGTAGAGATCAGCCTCCCACCTGAAACATCAGACCCCCTGATCCCTCCAAAACAGCTTTTTTCCCTCCCCCACCCCACAATTGTCCCCACCATCTTAAGTACTTGCAGAAAGTTATTTTTGGGTTTTTGTGTGCATTTTTTTTAGCATATTTACATATGCTGCTATGTAGGATCCCCCCCTTAGGCCCCAACCTCACTGATACCCCACCAAACAGTTCTCTAACCCTCCCCCTCTACCTTAATGGGCGCCATCTTGGGTACTGGCAGCTGTCAACAATACCGGCCATCGATGTCTGGTGCAGAGAGGGCCACAGAGTGGCTCTCTCTGCATCGGATGGCCATGCAGGGTTATTGCAGGATGCCTCGATATCGAGGCATCACTGCAATAACCAGAAAACGACTGGAAGCGAGCAGGATCGCTTCCAGCTGCTTTCCAGACCGAGGACATGCAGGGTACGTCCTCAGGCGTTATCTGTCTTTTTTTAGAGGACGTACCCTGCACGTCCTCGGTCATTAAGGGGTTAAAGGGACAGTAAAGTCAAAATTAAACTTCTATGATTCAGGTAGAGTATGCAATTTTAAGCAACTTTCCAATTTACTTCTATAATCTGTGTTTTGTTCTTTTGATGTCCTTTGTTGAAAAGAATACTGAGGTAGGCTCATGAGTACAAGAATTAGGAGCACCAGCCGGGATAGGGTAAAAGCAAGTCTTTATTGGTACAATCATTAAAAAGCCAGGTTCTCAGGCAATATAAGAACAAGGAGGTCAGCAAGACAAGCAGCTGACGCGTTTCGACACTGTGCCGTTGTCTAAGCTGACAATCTATGTCATAAGAACACCTTAAAACACCCCTAGCTGCCTCTTATTGGTCCATAAAAATTTACATATGTAATTTGTTAAATACCACTAAGGATCAAATTTCATTAACAGTGTATAGGACCCTTGCCACATCATGTTATTGTTTCACAAAACATAAAGTTAACAATATCAACAATATTAAAACATTAAGATATGTCGCCGTAATAGTTGCAAAGAAAGTGAAAAAAAACGTTGATATTAATTCAAATATGACTTAATAAATAACATTAACACAGATAAGAAAATTTGTTACAGCTTGTCCCTAACGATAACGGTTGTTACTTTGTAATGACTGAGTTGATTAATCAACCACAGCAAAAAATAAAATGTATAAATGTATAAATATACAAAGGGGACTAAGAGTGCTTTTACCCATATTTAAAATGGTAATCTTTTCTTAACTGGTGTGTTCTTTAAGTTACGTATGATGTAATGGAACAATTTATTAGAGAAAGGTATAGTAAGAATAATAATTTTAATAGGACACCTTAATACTGTCACTCTAATGAGTAGTAGTTGAAGAAACAACTCTATACATTACTGCCAGAAGTTTATTAAGACGTAGTCTGAGTTGAATCCTTGTGGAAATCTGGTTTTCAATTTGAAAATCCAGAAGACCTCTCTCTTTCCTAACAGTTCCTCCCTGTCACCCCCTCTCTTAGGTGGTGAAATATTTTCTATACAGGACCACCTGAATGAGAGGGCACTTTAGTCGTGTACATGAGCAAAGTCTTGAACCAACGTGGTACTAGCAGTACCATATTTGATACTAGAGAGATGCTCTCTGATTCTAGTTCTTACTTCCCGTTTTGTGAGGCCTATGTACTGCCTGTCACAAACAACACAATTGATCATGTACACAACAAAAGTGGATCTGCAGTTGAGACAAGAGCGCCTCTGATTTATCTGTCCTGTGGTCGAGGATCTAAACTCAGATCCTGTTTCCACTTTCTCACACGCCACACAAGAAATGATATGGCATTTATACATCCCCACAAAGGATAACCAAGATGAATTGCATTGCACCAACGGTTGTAATTTAGTGGGTGCAACACAATTACCAATTGTTCTGCTCCTTTTATAAGCGAATTTGCAATCTTTAGTAGATAGACTAGCCAGTCAATCATCAGCTCTTAATATGGGGTAATGTTTCCTGATTATATCGCAAATTTGTTTGTATTGTTCAGAATATTCAGTAACAAACAATATATGGTTTTGGGCAAACCCTTGTTTCTTATTTGAGCGTTCCTTATTTATAAGTAGATTGGACCTGTTGATTTTGCTTACCGACTTTTTTGCTGATTCAATTACATTCTTTTGGTAGGCTCATGAGTAGCAATGCACTACTGCTGATTGGTGGCTACACATATGCCTCTTGTCATTGGCTTACACGCTGTGTTCACCTATCTCCCAGTAGTGCATTGTTGCTATTCCACTAAGGATACCAAGCGAACAAAGCAAATTTCATAACAGAAGTAATTTGGAAAGTTGTTTAAAATTGCTCTATCTGATTCATGTCCTTTATAAAGCCTGGGAGTAGGATATTCCCTCTTTTTTGCTTGGCCCTGTTTTGATTTCCTTCCCCCCTTTTATTGCTTTTCTTTCAACAGCAGTAGATGGCAGCACTGAGATTACTGGCTGTGCCGCATTGCCTTGCTCACTAACTAGACAACAATAGGCCTCAGGGCAAAGGCTGTGGTGGTGCCCTCCAATTCATCAGTAGCCTTTCTGGCAGAAGCTGAGAAAGAGGAGTCAATTTCTTCAATTTTGAATATTCCCAGCTAGAGGATATTACTTTCCTGTACAAATATGGTGGCAAGTTTTATTGTACACTTAGGGATAGATTTATCAAGCCCCTACGGCTGCAAGTTCTCACAAGAACTTGCTCACCGTGATTTATCAAGCAGCGGTCACCAGACCGCTGCTTCCCTAAGCTCTTTGCCACCTCTAAGGTAGCGAAATTCAATCTCCTCGGTCGAGTCCGACCAAGGAGATTGACAGCTCCTGCCCGCGCATGATTGGCTGTGCGCGGGCAGGATTGCACGCGAGCGCAAAATTGCACTCGTGTGCAATGTTAATTACCTGCGGGTAATTTCGCCCCGCCACAGGCGTGCTGAGGCGTACAGGGGCGCGTATACGTGCCCCTCTACGCCTCAGCTGTGATAAATCTAGCCCTTATTGCTGCAGCAGCCATCTTGGAAACCCTGCCACCACATTGACAAGGCTGATACATACATTTCCTTAAACTGTGACCCTGGTTGGCGGGGGGGAGGGGGCACAAACATGATGTAGGTCTAGTGATGCATCTTATGATTGCAGGGCCTAAAATATGACCCTGCTCTCTGCTGGGTTTGGAGTGTTGTATCTACATCCTGGCTGGTGGTGTAACAGTTCAGCTTTAAGAACAGGGCATGTATGGCAAAAGAACAGAGCTAATATCAGGGGAGTCTCCAAGGGTCAGCTGACCTGATGTTCCCAGGGCATCTGTAATTATCAGAGGGTGGGGCAGAGGCGGCAGCTTTGCGATGTAAACAGTGTTTGAAGTCTTCACCTACTAACAATAATTACGTTTGTTATAGGAATTCAGTTCTTGCGACCCTGGGAATCTTTTCTTCCCCAGTGTTTAATATAAACTTGCTATAATGTGTAGGTTTAACCTGGTCCTTTATAAAGCCGTATGGTACTGAAGACACTCAGTTGCCTCTGATACTGGAGTAAAATCATTTATTATTGAACAGAAAAATAAACAAATGAATCCATGGTTAAAAATCCCCATCTTAAAGAAAAAAAAGAAAAAAAATCCACATTACATCCTCTCATGGCTGGAAAATATTATTCTCTTTTACTGCTGTAGGTAACGAGCCTTGACTAAATGTGAGCTAAGAGATTGATGAGCGCTGTTCATTCTGTTCCATTTTATAGCAAGTTATTTATTCCTAAGAAAGTTCCAACTTCAGAGCTCAATATATTATCATGCACTTTGGCACATACTGTTTAAAACTTTGGAAAACACAATCTATGGTCTAAATAAATTCCTCAGGCATTGGAGAGTTTTCAACTTCAATTCTCCATCCATTTGAGTCTGACTTTACAGGTCCTAAAATTGCTACATTTTTGTAAATAAAAAAAGTGAATGTAAATTTTGATGCTTAAGTGCCTGGTTTTAAAAAATTTGATTAAAAACAGGGGCACTTTAAATCATCAAAATTTTAATTTTACTCGTCTTGTGAAAAAATACTTACCTTTTAATCCTGACCGCTGCTCCAGCTTCCCTCGGTCATCGGGCGGAGGAAGCTGGAGTTGCTGTCAGGATTAAAAGGTAAGTATTTTTTCACAAGACGAGTAAAATTTAAATTTTGATGCTAAAGTGCCTGGTTTTAAAAAATTTGATTAAAGGGACACTGAACACAATTTTTTTTATTTCATGATTCAGATAGAGCATGCAATTTTAAACAACTTTCTAATTTACCCCTATTATCAATTTTTCTTCGTTCTCTTGCTTTCTTTATTTGAAAAAGAAGGCATCTAAGCTATTTTATTGGTTCAGGACCATGGAAAGCACTTGTTTATTGGTAGATGAATTTACCCACCAATCAGCAAGAACAACACAGTGTGTTCACCAAAAATGGGCCGGCATCTAAACTTACATTCTTGCATTTCAAATAAAGATACCAAGAGAATGAAAATAATTTGATAATAGGAGTAAATTAGAAAGTTGTTTAAAATTGCATGCTCAATCTGAATCGCGATAGAAAAAATTTGGGTTCAGTGTCCCTTTAAAAACAGGGGCACTTTAATTCATCAAAATTTACATTTTACTCGTATTGTGAAAAAATACTTACCTTTTAATCCTGACAGCAGCTTCAGCTTCATCCGCCCGATGACCGGGGGAAGCTGGAGCAGCTGAAATATCAGAAAAAAGGTGTGTGTGGTTATACTAATGCCAGACCTATTAGACTCACAATGCTACCCCAATACCGATATCCTCCCAATATCAGATAAAAAAAAATACAGTTATGCAAATGGGGGTGGGGAGCGCTGTACTAGCTATGAGTATGGACGTTTCAAATAGTAACTTGGTCGTGGAGTATCTTAATGATAAATTTATATTCAATCTGTGGTGTGTTAGGACCGTTGTCCAATAATCTTATTTGGGTGGGTGACAGGCGTTGTACTAATTTTGAATATGAATGTGTTTAGTGCGTCTGTGATCCTCCCAGGGCTGATTTATAATAGTGTATATCATTGTGTTAAATTGTTATAAACAATTATCAGATGATTCCTTCTAATGTGTCAGTGTATATATTATCAAATTAGTGCTTATATATTTTAGTGTTGGTTTTACTTGTTTAACCTACGTGACAAGTATCAACATGTGTTCAAATGTAATTTTGTGATGGCAAAAAAAAAAAAAGAAAATCTGTCCAAAAAAAATGTGCAAAAATAAGTGATGGGAGAAAAATAAATAAAATGTAATTGTAATCATTTTAACACACAATTAAAACGGAATATGCAAATGAAAATAAAATATGCAATGAAAATTTTCACTAAAAAAAGTTTTACTTCTCAATCTCATACAGAAACAAAGTTAAAATGTTGCAATGGTTATATTACTTCTCAGAGAAGTCTTGATAAAGGCGCATTGAAGCGCTGAAACGTGTACACATAAGACAATCCAGTGTGGATACAACAGGCTCCAGCGATTAAGCAAGCTCAAAGAAGACATCTCCCCCCACGATCCGGTTACCCGATAAGCCCTCTAGAGTCACGTGGAACGGACATTACACACGATTGGGTTGGAAGTGGTTGCCGGGAACAACTGAACAGAGAGACGAGTTCCATTTTTTCCTCTCATACAAGGTAAAAAAGAGAAACACAAGCACACTTCCTAAGACCCACTGATACAAAGAAAAGGAAGTAAGAGCAATCGGAGGTCCGGTAAGGGGGAGCGGCACTTGATTTTCACATATACAGAGGATAATACATCCGAATTTTGGACATTTTGGATACAGTCCTTTTTAAACTGGGACATATAGTTGTGGCCACAACTTTTACGTATACTGATCAGTTAATAATAACACTGCAAATAATGCTATAGCTAAATCGATAGGACAGCAAACTCTATCATCTATTACATTTGTGCTAAAGGAAATTTGTTCCGACATTTGAACACATGTTGATACTTGTCACGTAGGTTAAACAAGTAAAACTAACACTAAAATATATAAGCACTAATTTGATAATATATACACTGACACATTATAAGGAATCATCTGATAATTGTTTATAACAAATTAACACAGTGATATACACTCTATAAATCATCCTAAGACATTTATAGTTATAAATCAGCCCTGGGAGGATCACAGACGCACTAAGCACATTCATATTCAAAATTAGTATAACGCCTGTCACCCACACAAATAAGATTATTGGACAACGGTCCTAACACACCACAGACTAAATATAAATTTATCATTAAGATACTCCACGACCAAGTTACTATTTGAAACCTCCATACTCATAGCTAGTACAGCGCTCCCCGCCCCCATTTGCGAAGCTGGAGCAGCTGTCAGGATTAAAAGGTAAGCATTTTTTAACAACACACGTGAAATGTAAATTTTGATGAATTAAAGTGCCTCTGTTTTAATCAAATTTTTAAATACCGGGCACTTTTGCATTAAAACTTAAATTCACTTTAAGGGCTAGATTACTTGTGAAGCATAAGAATAAACCATTATCTGGTATTACAAGAGGATGGATATTTTAACAAAAGCATCTTAAAGCAGCTGAAACCTTTTTAGCGTGATCTATACTTTTAACAGTGTAGGGAACGTTATTAGCGATGAGTTACACTTTGCACTCAAACTCCAAAAAGCTGCAGTAACCTTTTAAATCATATTGTACATCTTCATCAAGAACGCCACTATTTGAACTCCATCTGCACCATGGCTTAGAGTTTGAGCGTTATCGAACATAAATATTACTGCTCGCCATCATAATACATCTCAGCCCAGTGTGCCAACGTACCTCACACTGTTACACTATATATCTCAGCCCAGTGTTCCTACATACCTCACACTGTTACACTACATATCTCTGCCCAGTGTGCCAACGTACCTCACACTGTTACATGACATATCTCAGCCCAGTGTGCCAACATACCTCACACTGTTACATGACATATCTCAGCCCAGTGTTCCTATATTCCTCACACTGTTACACTGTATATCTCAGCCCAGTGTGCCAACGTACCTCACACTGTTACATGACATATATCTGCCCAGTGTGCCAACGTACCTCACACTGTTACATGACATATCTCAGCCCAGTGTTCCTATATTCCTCACACTGTTGCACTGTATATCTCAGCCCAGTGTGCCAACGTACCTCACACTGTTACACTACATATATCAGCCCAATGTGCCAAAGTACCTCACGCTGTTACACTACATATGTCAGCCCAGTTTGCCAACATACCTCACACTGTTGCACTACATATCTCAGCCCAGTGTGCCAACGTACCTCACACTGTTACACTACATATCTCAGCCCAGTGTGCCAACGTGCCTCACACTGTTACACTGCATATCTCAGCCCAGTGTGCCAACATTCCTCACACTGTTACACTACATATCTCAGCCCAGTGTGCCAATGTACCTCACTCTGTTACACTGCATATCTCAGCCCAGTGTGCCAACTTACCTCACACTGTTACACTACATATCTCAGCCCAGTTTGCCAACATACCTCACACTGCTACACTACATATCTCAGCCCAGTGTGCCAACATACCTCACACTATTAAACTACATATAACAGCCCAGTGTGCCAATGTACCTCACACTGTTACACTGCATATCTCAGCCCAGTGTGCCAACATTCCTCACACTGTTACACTACATATCTCAGCCCAGTTTGCCAACATACCTCACACTGCTACACTACATATCTCAGCCCAGTGTGCCAATATACCTCACACTATTACACTACATATCACAGCCCAGTGTGCCATTGTACCTCACACTGTTACACTACATATTTCAGCCCAGTTTGCCAACATACCTCACACTGTTACACTACATATATCAGTCCAATGTGCCAACGTTCCTCACACTGTTACACTACATATCTCTGCCCAGTGTGCCAACATTCCTCACACTGTTACACTACTATATTAGCCCAATGTGCCAACGTACCTCACACTATTACATGACATATCTCAGCCCAGTGTGCCAACGTACCTCACACTGTTACACTACATATCTCAGCCCAGTGTGCCAACGTACCTCACACTGTTACACTACATATCTCAGCCCAGTGTGCCAACGTACCTCACACTGTTACACTACATATCTCAGCCCAGTGTGCCAACGTACCTCACACTGTTACACTACATATCTCAGTCCAGTGTGCCAACATTCCTCACGCTGTTACACTGCATATCTCAGCTCAGTGTGCCAACATTCCTCACACTGTTACACTACATATCTCGGTCCAGTGTGCCAACGTACCTCACACTGTTACACTACATATCTCAGTCCAGTGTGCCAACATTCCTCACGCTGTTACACTGCATATCTCAGCCCAGTGTGCCAACATTCCTCACACTGTTACACTGCATATCTCAGCCCAGTGTGCCAACATTCCTCACACTGTTACACTACATATCTCAGCCCAGTGTGCCAAAGTACCTCACACTGTTACATGATATATCTCAACGTAGTGTGCCACGTACCTCACACTGTGACACTACATATCACATATAGCTAAACCAAGCACATCTCACAGCTTTTTAACATGTCTCAGACTTTTATACCAACATATTTCAGTGATCCCTATAAATGGCTTTACAAATATATGAACTAGAACAATACTGGGTCGGTCAAAGTCTATCATTTGATAATTATCTGATGACCCGCTTTCAATATCAATGCAATCATAATCATTCATTTACATTGTTTATTAGCAGTACTATACATAATACAAATTAAAAGGACATTTCTTGTTTTTGTGTTTAAATTGCACTTGCAATATGGTCATTAGAGAGACTTGCAAATGCAGCAAATTACAGCTGGTTTAGACAATTTGCAGTGTTTTGAAAAGCTAGGTACAGATTTTGTTTTGTTTTTTTTGCTTTAGGGAGTGTGGTACAACAAACATGCACTAGTTTAGCTAAGTTTGTAGCTTATTTGTATTTGTCTACAGCAGGTGTGGGCAGATTTTTGTAAGACAAGGGCTACCTCTAATTTTATTCCAAGTGACGTGGTCAAATAACTAAAAAAACAAAAAACAAACCGTCTTGATAATAATAATTACAATAAATGTTTTTTTGATACAAATAGGACCTACTGGCTGAAAATTTTATTTTTGACAAAAATAGGACCTGCTGGCTGAAAATTTTATTTTTTGACACAAATAGGGCCTGCTGGCTTAAAATTTTATTTTTGACACAAATAATACAGCTTTAAAAATCAGCCGTACTCTTTAAAAAATACAGCCGCACCCTGTCTTACTGCGAGAGCTCTCGCTTTACGTCATGCTGGGACGATCAAGCAACCCTATCTGTGTACTGCGCCTGCGTATGATAAGTAGTCTCACAATCAAGACAGCTCGAGACTCATTCTACAATGATACAGTAATTTTATTGGCTGGACCCCATGTCAGGTTAATTAGGGGGCAGGTCCTGTAACCAAAGCTGGGGAAGTAAGTTCAGCCACATTACGCATGCTGAAGTACAGTGCCCATACCTCTTTCATAGACTCAAAGTCATAGCCGATTTCAAAAGTCTGCATTAGAGAAAGATTTCTCACACATCTACGGTGGTGAGTCTCTTTACTCAGAATCTAGATTATATCTAGAATTCACAAATCTAAGTGAAGAGCCTTGCCACCGTAGATGTGTGAGAAATCTTTCTCTTATTATGCAGACTTTTGAAAACCTTACAGGCGGTAACCTCAAAATTTACTCGCGGTCCACTAGTAGACCGCAATCTACGTCTTGCCCACCCCTGGTCTAGAGATATGGTCTCAGTACTAAGCACAATATTCAAGATGAGCTCTAACTAGTGATCTATAAAGCAGCATAAGAACCTTAGTTTTTCTGTTGCTGATCCCTTTCCCTATACAACTGGGCATCTACTGGCCACACCTGCTGTACTACTGCAGCCTGCAGGGATTACTTAAAGTAATAATTCCTCTTTTGCTACTGTCAGTAAAGTGTCATGAAATCTATACGTAACCTCTGGACATTCACTTTTCATTTGCATTGTGCTCCCTTGGTACCCAGCACTAATATCACTGATGAAAAAAGATAAAGGTGGGAGAGAGACAAATATGTAAAATGTAATGATAAATAACAGGAGAGAGAGAGAGGAGAGAGGAAAGAGTGGAGGAGAGGAAAGAGAGGAGGAGAGAGAGGGAGAGAGAGGAGGAGAGGAGAGAGAGAGAGGAGGAGAGGAGAGAGAGAGGAGAGAGAGGAGAGAGAGGAGAGAGAGAGAGAGAGAGAGAGAGAGAGAAAAGAGAGAGGAGAGAGAAAGAGGAAAGAGAAAGAGAGAGAGAGAAGAGAGAGAGAGGGAGAAGAGAGAGAGAGGGAGAAGAGAGAGAGAGAGAGAGAGAGAGAGAGAGAGGGAGAAGAGAGGAGAGAGAGGAGAGACGGAGAGAGAGAGAGAGAGAGAGAGAGAGAGAGAGAGAGAGGAGAGAGAGAGAGAGAGAGAGAGAGGAGAGAGAGAGAGAGAGAGAGAGAGAGGAGAGAGAGAGAGGAGAGAGAGAGAGAGAGAAGAGAGAGAGAGAGAGAGAGAGAGAGAGAGAGAGAGAAGAGAGAGAGGAGAGAGAGAGAGAGGGGGGAGAGAGAGAGAAGAGAGAGAGAGGAGAGAGACAGGATAGAGAGAGACAGGAGAGAGAGAGAGAGAGAGAGAGAGAGAGGAGAGAGAGGAGAGAGAGGAGAGGAGAGAGAGGAGAGGGAGAGAGAGGAGAGAGACAGGAGAGAGAGACAGGAGAGAGAGACAGGATAGAGAGAGACAGGAGAGAGAGAGACAGGAGAGAGAGAGACAGGATAGAGAGAGACAGGATAGAGAGAGACAGGATAGAGAGAGACAGGATAGAGAGAGACAGGAGAGAGAGAGACAGGAGAGAGAGAGAGAGAGAGAGAGAGAGAGAGGAAGGACAGAGAGGAGAGAGAGGACAGAGAGGAGAGAGAGGAGAGAGAGAGGAGAGGGAGAGAGAGGAGAGAGAATAAAACAAGATTTTAAGTCTTCATATAACTTTATGATGTATTTTCCCCCTTTTTCTTTGTAGCAGCAACATTATGAGTAGAGGAATCTAATGCATTAATGAAATTGATTACATAATTCTAGTTGTACTTTAGTATTGAATTAGAATTTAATGGCATTTAAGCCAAATCTATTTTCATCAATCAAACTTCAGGTTTAAAAACACACTTATTTTGTTTCAGTGCTTATTTTGCAATTCTGTCCTTCGTTTTTTAAACTTTTTGGTTCTCCTCAGGCTACCGGAAAACAACAAATTCATTAAGAGTGGCTAAACATGATGTTAGTGTCCCTACCAGGAAAATAATGTTATTTATTGCAAGCTCAATACCCTATTGATTAGCACCTTTTTTTTTTTAGACGGATTGCTACACAGAATGACCTGGATTATTGGAGAAAGCCGTTTAGTCAGTGGAGGAATGTTTAATTACACATGTGAATTACAGTAT
>NC_069499.1:42593664-42613664 GCF_027579735.1 Bombina bombina | reverse complement strand
TAATGTTAGTTTTTTTAATTTTAATTGTAATTTAGCATTATTTTAATCTATGTAATGGGGTTAATTTAGGGGGTGTTAGGTTAGGAAGCTTAGTAATTAGTTATTTGCGTTGTAGGGTTTGGCGGTTTAGGGGTTAATAGATTATGTTAATTGTGATGTGGATTAATAGCGGTTTAGGGGTTAATAGATTTATAAGGTTAATTAGCAATGTGGGTTAATGACGGTTTAGGGGTTAATAAATGTTTTCGGTAGTTTGCGATGTTGGAGTTGGCAGATTTAGGGGTTAATAATATTATTAGGTAGTTGGTTGGGGGTCTTTTTTTATACTTATTTTGGGCGGTTAGGTTTTTTTCTTAATACTTATTGCGGACCGGACGGTTGTTTTTTTTTTTAATTCTCCGTTTGCCTTCGCTGCATCCCGGTGGATTCTGAAAATGGCAGGGTGGTGAAAGAATCCACCTTGTGGCCAAAAAGGGACAAATATAATTGCATGCAGCCAACACTCTGTTGGCTGCCTCACGCTACCAACATTCCATTGAGGATGCGTGCTCAACGGCTGACGTCGACGGACGCGTTACAAACGCAATTATAGTATAGATTCCCCAGCTTTGCATAATCAACACTGTTATAATACACATTTTACCTCTGTGATTACCTAGTATCTAAGCCTCTAAAGACTCCCCCTTTATCTCAGTTATTTTGACAGACTTGCATTGTAGCCAATCAGTGCTGACTCATAAATAACTCCACGGGAGTGAGCACAATGTTAGCTAAATGACACACATAAACTAGCACTGTTTAGCTGTGAAAAACTGTCAAAATGCACTGAGATAAGAGGTGGCCTTTAAGGGTTTATAAATTAGCACATGAGCCTACCTCGGTTTACCTTCAAAAAAGATTAGAAAGAGAACAAAGCAAATTTGATGATAAAAGTACACTGGAAAGTTAGTCAAAATTGCATGCCCTATCTGAATCATGAAAGTTTAATTTTGACTTGAACGTCCCTTTAATTTCATATCACACATCTCATATCCTATAAAGATCATCAGTAACTCTGTAACATACAAACACAAGAACCTAACCTGAGCCTGCAACAAATTAATGACTGCTGACAACAAGTTGAGCTACTTGCTATGGCTGTTGGCACAGCACTTAGACAAGTATTCTTATGACCAGCTAAGCTGACAACAAGTTGTGCTATGGCTGTTGGCACAGCGCTTAGACAAGTATTCTTATGACCAGCTAAGCTGACAACAAGTTGTGCTTTTTGCTATGGCTGTTGGCACAGCGCTTAGACAAGTATTCTTATGACCAGCTAAGCTGACAAGTTGTGCTATGGCTGTTGGCACAGCGCTTAGACAAGTATTCTTATGACCAGCTAAGATGACAACAAGTGGTGCTATGGCTGTTGGCACAGCGCTTAAACAAGTATTCTTATGACCAGCTAAGCTGAAAACAAGTGGTGCTATGGTTGTTGGCACAGCGCTTAGACAAGTATTCTTATGACCAGCTAAGCTGACAACAAGTTGTGCTATGGCTGTTGGCACAGCGCTTAGACAAGTATTCTTATGACCAGCTAAGCTGACAACAAGTGGTGCTATGGCTGTTGGCACAGCGCTTAGACAAGTATCCTTATGACCAGCTAAGCTGACAACAAGTTGTGCTATTTGCTATGGCTGTTGGCACAGCACTTAGACAAGTATTCTTATGACCAGCTAAGCTGACAACAAGTTGTGCTATTTGCTATGGCTGTTGGCACAGCACTTAGACAAGTATTCTTATGACCAGCTAAGCTGACAACAAGTGGTGCTATTTGCTATGGCTGTTGGCACAGCACTTAGACAAGTATTCTTATGACCAGCTAAGCTGACAACAAGTTGTGCTGTTGGCACAGCACTTAGACAAGTATTGTTATGACCAGCTAAGCTGACAACAAGTTGTGCTATGGCTGTTGGCACAGTGCTTAGACAAGTATTCTTATGACCAGCTAAGCTGACAACAAGTGGTGCTATGGCTGTTGGCACAGCACTTAGACAAGTATTCTTATGACCAGCTAAGCTGACAACAAGTGGTGCTATGGCTGTTGGCACAGTGCTTAGATAAGTATTCTTATGACCAGCTAAGCTGACAACAAGTTGTGCTATGGCTGTTGGCACAGCGCTTAGACAAGTATTCTTATGACCAGCTAAGCTGACAACAAGTGGTGCTATGGCTGTTGGCACAGCGCTTAGACAAGTATCCTTATGACCAGCTAAGCTGACAACAAGTTGTGCTATTTGCTATGGCTGTTGGCACAGCGCTTAGACAAGTATTCTTATGACCAGCTAAGCTGACAACAAGTTGTGCTATTTGCTATGGCTGTTGGCACAGCACTTAGACAAGTATTCTTATGACCAGCTAAGCTGACAACAAGTGGTGCTATTTGCTATGGCTGTTGGCACAGCACTTAGACAAGTATTCTTATGACTAGCTAAGCTGACAACAAGTGGTGCTATTTGCTATGGCTGTT
This sequence comes from Bombina bombina, assembly GCF_027579735.1. Lineage (NCBI taxonomy): Eukaryota > Metazoa > Chordata > Amphibia > Anura > Bombinatoridae > Bombina > Bombina bombina. Next base: position 42,611,155 of record NC_069499.1, on the reverse strand, counting down.
GGCACAGCACTTAGACAAGTATTCTTATGACCAGCTAAGCTGACAAGTTGTGCTATGGCTGTTGGCACAGCGCTTAGACAAGTATTCTTATGACCAGCTAAGCTGACAACAAGTTGTGCTGTTGGCACAGCGCTTAGACAAGTATTCTTATGACCAGCTAAGCTGACAACAAGTTGTGCTGTTGGCACAGTGCTTAGACAAGTATTCTTATGACCAGCTAAGCTGACAACAAGTTGTGCTGTTGGCACAGCGCTTAGACAAGTATTCTTATGACCAGCTAAGCTGACAACAAGTTGTGCTGTTGGCACAGTGCTTAGACAAGTATTCTTATGACCAGCTAAGCTGACAACAAGTTGTGCTGTTGGCACAGCGCTTAGACAAGTATTCTTATGACCAGCTAAGCTGACAACAAGTTGTGATGTTGGCACAGAGCTTAGACAAGTATTCTTATGACCAGCTAAGCTGACAACAAGTTGTGCTATGGCTGTTGGCACAGCGCTTAGACAAGTATTCTTATGACCAGCTAAGCTGACAACAAGTTGTGCTATGGCTGTTGGCACAGCGCTTAGACAAGTATCCTTATGACCAGCTAAGCTGACAACAAGTGGTGCTATTTGCTATGGCTGTTGGCACAGCGCTTAGACAAGTATTCTTATGACCAGCTAAGCTGACAACAAGTTGTGCTATGGCTGTTGGCACAGCGCTTAGACAAGTATTCTTATGACCAGCTAAGCTGACAACAAGTTGTGCTATGGCTGTTGGCACAGCGCTTAGACAAGTATTCTTATGACCAGCTAAGCAGACAACAAGTTGTGCTGTTGGCACAGCACTTAGACAAGTATTCTTATGACCAGCTAAGCTGACAACAAGTTGTGCTATGGCTGTTGGCACAGCGCTTAGACAAGTATTCTTATGACCAGCTAAGCTGACAAGTGGTGCTATTTGCTATGGCTGTTGGCACAGCGCTTAGACAAGTATTCTTATGACCAGCTAAGCTGACAACAAGTTGTGCTATGGCTGTTGGCACAGCGCTTAGACAAGTATTCTTATGACCAGCTAAGCTGACAACAAGTTGTGCTATGGCTGTTGGCACAGCGCTTAGACAAGTATTCTTATGACCAGCTAAGCTGACAACAAGTTGTGCTATGGCTGTTGGCACAGCGCTTAGACAAGTATTCTTATGACCAGCTAAGCTGACAACAAGTTGTGCTATGGCTGTTGGCACAGCGCTTAGACAAGTATCCTTATGACCAGCTAAGCTGACAACAAGTGGTGCTATTTGCTATGGCTGTTGGCACAGCACTTAGACAAGTATTCTTATGACCAGTTAAGCTGACAACAAGTTGTGCTATTTGCTATGGCTGTTGGCACAGCGCTTAGACAAGTATTCTTATGACCAGCTAAGCTGACAACAAGTGGTGCTATTTGCTATGGCTGTTGGCACAGCGCTTAGACAAGTATTCTTATGACCAGCTAAGCTGACAACAAGTGGTGCTATTTGCTATGGCTGTTGGCACAGCGCTTAGACAAGTATTCTTATGACCAGCTAAGCTGACAACAAGTGGTGCTATTTGCTATGGCTGTTGGCACAGCACTTAGACAAGTATTCTTATGACCAGCTAAGCTGACAACAAGTTGTGCTATGGCTGTTGGCACAGCGCTTAGACAAGTATTCTTATGACCAGCTAAGCTGACAACAAGTTGTGCTGTTGGCACAGCGCTTAGACAAGTATTCTTATGACCAGCTAAGCTGACAACAAGTTGTGCTATGGCTGTTGGCACAGAGCTTAGACAAGTATTCTTATGACCAGCTAAGCTGACAACAAGTGGTGCTATTTGCTATGGCTGTTGGCACAGAGCTTAGACAAGTATTCTTATGACCATCTAAGCTGACAACAAATGGTGCTATTTTCTATGGCTGTTGGCACAGCGCTGAGACAAGTATTCTTATGACCAGCTAAGCTGACAACAAGTTGTGCTATGGCTGTTGGCACAGGGCTTAGACAAGTATTCTTATGACCAGCTAAGCTGACAACAAGTTGTGCTGTTGGCACAGCGCTTAGACAAGTATTCTTATGACCAGCTAAGCTGACAACAAGTGGTGCTATGGCTGTTGGCACAGGGCTTAGACAAGTATTCTTATGACCAGCTAAGCTGACAACAAGTGGTGCTATAGCTGTTGGCACAGCGCTTAGACAAGTATTCTTATGACCAGCTAAGCTGACAACAAGTGGTGCTGTTGGCACAGCGCTTAGACAAGTATTCTTATGACCAGCTAAGCTGACAACAAGTGGTGCTATTTGCTATGGCTGTTGGCACAGCACTTAGACAAGTATTCTTATGACCAGCTAAGCTGACAACAAGTTGTGCTATGGCTGTTGGCACAGCGCTTAGACAAGTATTCTTATGACCAGCTAAGCTGACAACAAGTTGTGCTGTTGGCACAGCGCTTAGACAAGTATTCTTATGACCAGCTAAGCTGACAACAAGTTGTGCTATGGCTGTTGGCACAGAGCTTAGACAAGTATTCTTATGACCAGCTAAGCTGACAACAAGTGGTGCTATTTGCTATGGCTGTTGGCACAGCACTTAGACAAGTATTCTTATGACCATCTAAGCTGACAACAAATGGTGCTATTTTCTATGGCTGTTGGCACAGCGCTGAGACAAGTATTCTTATGACCAGCTAAGCTGACAACAAGTTGTGCTATGGCTGTTGGCACAGGGCTTAGACAAGTATTCTTATGACCAGCTAAGCTGACAACAAGTTGTGCTGTTGGCACAGCGCTTAGACAAGTATTCTTATGACCAGCTAAGCTGACAACAAGTGGTGCTATGGCTGTTGGCACAGGGCTTAGACAAGTATTCTTATGACCAGCTAAGCTGACAACAAGTGGTGCTATAGCTGTTGGCACAGCGCTTAGACAAGTATTCTTATGACCAGCTAAGCTGACAACAAGTTGTGCTATGGCTGTTGGCACAGCGCTTAGACAAGTATCCTTATGACCAGCTAAGCTGACAACAAGTGGTGCTATTTGCTATGGCTGTTGGCACAGTGCTTAGACAAGTATTCTTATGACCAGCTAAGCTGACAACAAGTGGGGCTATTTGCTATGGCTGTTGGCACAGCGCTTAGACAAGTATTCTTATGACCAGCTAAGCTGACAAAAAGTTGTGCTATGGCTGTTAGCACAGCGCTTAGACAAGTATTCTTATGACCAGTTAAGCTGACAACAAGTTGTGCTATGGCTGTTGGCACAGCGCTTAGACAAGTATTCTTATGACCAGCTAAGCTGACAACAAGTGGTGTTATTTCCTATGGCTGTTGGCACAGCACTTAGACAAGTATTCTTATGACCAGTTAAGATGACAACAAGTTGTGCTATTTGCTATGGCTGTTGGCACAGCGCTTAGACAAGTATTCTTATGACCAGCTAAGCTGACAACAAGTTGTGCTATGGCTGTTGGCACAGCGCTTAGACAAGTATTCTTATGACCAGCTAAGCTGACAACAAGTTGTGCTATGGCTGTTGGCACAGCACTTAGACAAGTATTCTTATGACCAGTTAAGCTGACAACAAGTTGTGCTATTTGCTATGGCTGTTGGCACAGCGCTTAGACAAGTATTCTTATGACCAGCTAAGCTGACAACAAGTGGTGCTGTTGGCACAGCGCTTAGACAAGTATTCTTATGACCAGCTAAGCTGACAACAAGTTGTGCTATGGCTGTTGGCACAGCACTTAGACAAGTATTCTTATGACCAGTTAAGCTGACAACAAGTTGTGCTATTTGCTATGGCTGTTGGCACAGCGCTTAGACAAGTATTCTTATGACCAGCTAAGCTGACAACAAGTGGTGCTATTTGCTATGGCTGTTGGCACAGCGCTTAGACAAGTATTCTTATGACCAGCTAAGCTGACAACAAGTGGTGCTATTTGCTATGGCTGTTGGCACAGCGCTTAGACAAGTATTCTTATGACCAGCTAAGCTGACAACAAGTGGTGCTGTTGGCACAGCGCTTAGACAAGTATTCTTATGACCAGCTAAGCTGACAACAAGTGGTGCTATTTGCTATGGCTGTTGGCACAGCGCTTAGACAAGTATTCTTATGACCAGCTAAGCTGACAACAAGTGGTGCTGTTGGCACAGCGCTTAGACAAGTATTCTTATGACCAGCTAAGCTGACAACAAGTGGTGCTATTTGCTATGGCTGTTGGCACAGCGCTTAGACAAGTATTCTTATGACCAGCTAAGCTGACAACAAGTTGTGCTATGGCTGTTGGCACAGCGCTTAGACAAGTATTCTTATGACCAGCTAAGCTGACAACAAGTTGTGCTGTTGGCACAGCGCTTAGACAAGTATTCTTATGACCAGCTAAGCTGACAACAAGTTGTGCTATGGCTGTTGGCACAGAGCTTAGACAAGTATTCTTATGACCAGCTAAGCTGACAACAAGTGGTGCTATTTGCTATGGCTGTTGGCACAGCACTTAGACAAGTATTCTTATGACCAGCTAAGCTGACAACAAGTGGTGCTGTTGGCACAGCGCTTAGACAAGTATTCTTATGACCAGCTAAGCTGACAACAAGTGGTGCTATTTGCTATGGCTGTTGGCACAGCACTTAGACAAGTATTCTTATGACCATCTAAGCTGACAACAAATGGTGCTATTTGCTATGGCTGTTGGCACAGCGCTGAGGCAAGTATTCTTATGACCAGCTAAGCTGACAAGAAGTTGTGCTATGGCTGTTGGCACAGGGCTTAGACAAGTATTCTTATGACCAGCTAAGCTGACAACAAGTGGTGCTATGGCTGTTGGCACAGCACTTAGACAAGTATTCTTATGACCAGCTAAGCTGACAACAAGTTGTGCTATGGCTGTTGGCACAGCGCTTAGACAAGTATCCTTATGACCAGCTAAGCTGGCAACAAGTGGTGCTATTTGCTATGGCTGTTGGCACAGCGCTTAGACAAGTATTCTTATGACCAGCTAAGCAGACAACAAGTTGTGCTGTTGGCACAGCACTTAGACAAGTATTCTTATGACCAGCTAAGCTGACAACAAGTTGTGCTATGGCTGTTGGCACAGCGCTTAGACAAGTATTCTTATGACCAGCTAAGCTGACAAGTGGTGCTATTTGCTATGGCTGTTGGCACAGCGCTTAGACAAGTATTCTTATGACCAGCTAAGCTGACAACAAGTTGTGCTATGGCTGTTGGCACAGCGCTTAGACAAGTATTCTTATGACCAGCTAAGCTGACAACAAGTTGTGCTATGGCTGTTGGCACAGCGCTTAGACAAGTATTCTTATGACCAGCTAAGCTGACAACAAGTTGTGCTATGGCTGTTGGCACAGCGCTTAGACAAGTATTCTTATGACCAGCTAAGCTGACAACAAGTTGTGCTATGGCTGTTGGCACAGCGCTTAGACAAGTATCCTTATGACCAGCTAAGCTGACAACAAGTGGTGCTATTTGCTATGGCTGTTGGCACAGCACTTAGACAAGTATTCTTATGACCAGTTAAGCTGACAACAAGTTGTGCTATTTGCTATGGCTGTTGGCACAGCGCTTAGACAAGTATTCTTATGACCAGCTAAGCTGACAACAAGTGGTGCTATTTGCTATGGCTGTTGGCACAGCGCTTAGACAAGTATTCTTATGACCAGCTAAGCTGACAACAAGTGGTGCTATTTGCTATGGCTGTTGGCACAGCGCTTAGACAAGTATTCTTATGACCAGCTAAGCTGACAACAAGTGGTGCTATTTGCTATGGCTGTTGGCACAGCACTTAGACAAGTATTCTTATGACCAGCTAAGCTGACAACAAGTTGTGCTATGGCTGTTGGCACAGCGCTTAGACAAGTATTCTTATGACCAGCTAAGCTGACAACAAGTTGTGCTGTTGGCACAGCGCTTAGACAAGTATTCTTATGACCAGCTAAGCTGACAACAAGTTGTGCTATGGCTGTTGGCACAGAGCTTAGACAAGTATTCTTATGACCAGCTAAGCTGACAACAAGTGGTGCTATTTGCTATGGCTGTTGGCACAGAGCTTAGACAAGTATTCTTATGACCATCTAAGCTGACAACAAATGGTGCTATTTTCTATGGCTGTTGGCACAGCGCTGAGACAAGTATTCTTATGACCAGCTAAGCTGACAACAAGTTGTGCTATGGCTGTTGGCACAGGGCTTAGACAAGTATTCTTATGACCAGCTAAGCTGACAACAAGTTGTGCTGTTGGCACAGCGCTTAGACAAGTATTCTTATGACCAGCTAAGCTGACAACAAGTGGTGCTATGGCTGTTGGCACAGGGCTTAGACAAGTATTCTTATGACCAGCTAAGCTGACAACAAGTGGTGCTATAGCTGTTGGCACAGCGCTTAGACAAGTATTCTTATGACCAGCTAAGCTGACAACAAGTGGTGCTGTTGGCACAGCGCTTAGACAAGTATTCTTATGACCAGCTAAGCTGACAACAAGTGGTGCTATTTGCTATGGCTGTTGGCACAGCACTTAGACAAGTATTCTTATGACCAGCTAAGCTGACAACAAGTTGTGCTATGGCTGTTGGCACAGCGCTTAGACAAGTATTCTTATGACCAGCTAAGCTGACAACAAGTTGTGCTGTTGGCACAGCGCTTAGACAAGTATTCTTATGACCAGCTAAGCTGACAACAAGTTGTGCTATGGCTGTTGGCACAGAGCTTAGACAAGTATTCTTATGACCAGCTAAGCTGACAACAAGTGGTGCTATTTGCTATGGCTGTTGGCACAGCACTTAGACAAGTATTCTTATGACCATCTAAGCTGACAACAAATGGTGCTATTTTCTATGGCTGTTGGCACAGCGCTGAGACAAGTATTCTTATGACCAGCTAAGCTGACAACAAGTTGTGCTATGGCTGTTGGCACAGGGCTTAGACAAGTATTCTTATGACCAGCTAAGCTGACAACAAGTTGTGCTGTTGGCACAGCGCTTAGACAAGTATTCTTATGACCAGCTAAGCTGACAACAAGTGGTGCTATGGCTGTTGGCACAGGGCTTAGACAAGTATTCTTATGACCAGCTAAGCTGACAACAAGTGGTGCTATAGCTGTTGGCACAGCGCTTAGACAAGTATTCTTATGACCAGCTAAGCTGACAACAAGTTGTGCTATGGCTGTTGGCACAGCGCTTAGACAAGTATCCTTATGACCAGCTAAGCTGACAACAAGTGGTGCTATTTGCTATGGCTGTTGGCACAGTGCTTAGACAAGTATTCTTATGACCAGCTAAGCTGACAACAAGTGGGGCTATTTGCTATGGCTGTTGGCACAGCGCTTAGACAAGTATTCTTATGACCAGCTAAGCTGACAACAAGTTGTGCTATGGCTGTTAGCACAGCGCTTAGACAAGTATTCTTATGACCAGTTAAGCTGACAACAAGTTGTGCTATGGCTGTTGGCACAGCGCTTAGACAAGTATTCTTATGACCAGCTAAGCTGACAACAAGTGGTGTTATTTCCTATGGCTGTTGGCACAGCACTTAGACAAGTATTCTTATGACCAGTTAAGATGACAACAAGTTGTGCTATTTGCTATGGCTGTTGGCACAGCGCTTAGACAAGTATTCTTATGACCAGCTAAGCTGACAACAAGTTGTGCTATGGCTGTTGGCACAGCGCTTAGACAAGTATTCTTATGACCAGCTAAGCTGACAACAAGTTGTGCTATGGCTGTTGGCACAGCACTTAGACAAGTATTCTTATGACCAGTTAAGCTGACAACAAGTTGTGCTATTTGCTATGGCTGTTGGCACAGCGCTTAGACAAGTATTCTTATGACCAGCTAAGCTGACAACAAGTGGTGCTGTTGGCACAGCGCTTAGACAAGTATTCTTATGACCAGCTAAGCTGACAACAAGTTGTGCTATGGCTGTTGGCACAGCACTTAGACAAGTATTCTTATGACCAGTTAAGCTGACAACAAGTTGTGCTATTTGCTATGGCTGTTGGCACAGCGCTTAGACAAGTATTCTTATGACCAGCTAAGCTGACAACAAGTGGTGCTATTTGCTATGGCTGTTGGCACAGCGCTTAGACAAGTATTCTTATGACCAGCTAAGCTGACAACAAGTGGTGCTATTTGCTATGGCTGTTGGCACAGCGCTTAGACAAGTATTCTTATGACCAGCTAAGCTGACAACAAGTGGTGCTGTTGGCACAGCGCTTAGACAAGTATTCTTATGACCAGCTAAGCTGACAACAAGTGGTGCTATTTGCTATGGCTGTTGGCACAGCGCTTAGACAAGTATTCTTATGACCAGCTAAGCTGACAACAAGTGGTGCTGTTGGCACAGCGCTTAGACAAGTATTCTTATGACCAGCTAAGCTGACAACAAGTGGTGCTATTTGCTATGGCTGTTGGCACAGCGCTTAGACAAGTATTCTTATGACCAGCTAAGCTGACAACAAGTTGTGCTATGGCTGTTGGCACAGCGCTTAGACAAGTATTCTTATGACCAGCTAAGCTGACAACAAGTTGTGCTGTTGGCACAGCGCTTAGACAAGTATTCTTATGACCAGCTAAGCTGACAACAAGTTGTGCTATGGCTGTTGGCACAGAGCTTAGACAAGTATTCTTATGACCAGCTAAGCTGACAACAAGTGGTGCTATTTGCTATGGCTGTTGGCACAGCACTTAGACAAGTATTCTTATGACCAGCTAAGCTGACAACAAGTGGTGCTGTTGGCACAGCGCTTAGACAAGTATTCTTATGACCAGCTAAGCTGACAACAAGTGGTGCTATTTGCTATGGCTGTTGGCACAGCACTTAGACAAGTATTCTTATGACCATCTAAGCTGACAACAAATGGTGCTATTTGCTATGGCTGTTGGCACAGCGCTGAGGCAAGTATTCTTATGACCAGCTAAGCTGACAAGAAGTTGTGCTATGGCTGTTGGCACAGGGCTTAGACAAGTATTCTTATGACCAGCTAAGCTGACAACAAGTGGTGCTATGGCTGTTGGCACAGCACTTAGACAAGTATTCTTATGACCAGCTAAGCTGACAACAAGTTGTGCTATGGCTGTTGGCACAGCGCTTAGACAAGTATCCTTATGACCAGCTAAGCTGGCAACAAGTGGTGCTATTTGCTATGGCTGTTGGCACAGCGCTTAGACAAGTATTCTTATGACCAGCTAAGCTGACAACAAGTGGGGCTATTTGCTATGGCTGTTGGCACAGCGCTTAGACAAGTATTCTTATGACCAGCTAAGCTGACAACAAGTTGTGCTATGGCTGTTAGCACAGCGCTTAGACAAGTATTCTTATGACCAGCTAAGCTGACAACAAGTTGTGCTATGGCTGTTGGCACAGCGCTTAGACAAGTATTCTTATGACCAGCTAAGCTGACAACAAGTGGTGTTATTTCCTATGGCTGTTGGCACAGCACTTAGACAAGTATTCTTATGACCAGTTAAGATGACAACAAGTTGTGCTATTTGCTATGGCTGTTGGCACAGCGCTTAGACAAGTATTCTTATGACCAGCTAAGCTGACAACAAGTTGTGCTATGGCTGTTGGCACAGCGCTTAGACAAGTATTCTTATGACCAGCTAAGCTGACAACAAGTTGTGCTATGGCTGTTGGCACAGCGCTTAGACAAGTATCCTTATGACCAGCTAAGCTGACAACAAGTGGTGCTATTTGCTATGGTTGTTGGTACAGCACTTAGACAAGTATTCTTATGACCAGTTAAGATGACAACAAGTTGTGCTATTTGCTATGGCTGTTGGCACAGCGCTTAGACTAGTATTCTTATGACCAGCTAAGCTGACAACAAGTGGTGCTATTTGCTATGGCTGTTGGCACAGCGCTTAGACAAGTATTCTTATGACCAGCTAAGCTGACAACAAGTGGTGCTATTTGCTATGGCTGTTGGCACAGCGCTTAGACAAGTATTCTTATGACCAGCTAAGCTGACAACAAGTGGTGCTGTTGGCACAGCGCTTAGACAAGTATTCTTATGACCAGCTAAGCTGAAAACAAGTGGTGCTATGGCTGTTGGCACAGCGCTTAGACAAGTATTCTTATGACCAGCTAAGCTGACAAGTTGTGCTATTTGCTATGGCTGTTGGCACAGTGCTTAGACAAGTATTCTTATGACCAGCTAAGCTGACAACAAGTTGTGCTATTTGCTATGGCTGTTGGCACAGCGCTTAGACAAGTATTTATCCAGTAAAGGGTATTTGAGTGCTGCCGTGCAGCCTGTCCAGCCTCAATGAAGGACACTGAATGTTATTGACTTACTTGCTCTGCAGATAAATTGCCTTGAAAGAATAATGAAGAGTGGATCCAAGGTCACATGCAGATAGATTACCAAGTGCTCCTTACTAATGATTTAAAACACAGAATTGTACAATAACGTGGCCCAGCCAGAGAAGTTCATGCTCAGAAGTAAAATAGGGTATCCTTTTGTCTTAACATATAGGCCCTGGTGCCCGGTGAGTAGCTGGTTCACCTTTGGCACAGTGGTAAAAAAAACAAGCAGGAGAGCAGCCAATAGCTTCCCTGTTAGCAGCAAACAAGCGCACAACCAAGCCAATAAGCATTATGAAGCTCTGTACCCCTCCCCCACATAAGGGAAATATATATATATATATACACAATGTTTATCTGTGTTTTATACAATGAAGGTGCTCACTGTATTAGCATATAGATCATATGGGCCCTGGCTTTATTTATAGCATTGTTTGTAAATGGGACTTGTCTAGTGAATCATCTGATCTATGAAAGTGCTCATATCTGGAGTTCATTACAGACATATTTAAAATATAAAGCCATATATTATTACACAACGTTTGTACAATTGCTGCATTCCTATTACAGTAAATTGTGTAATGCAATACATATTTAGATTACTATATATATATACATATATATACACACAGTTTTTTACTGTATGTCTAATAAACATTATATATATAACTAAAATAATTGTAATTATTTATGCATTTTTCTTTATCCGTCTTCTGGGAGCTCTCTTTACGTTTATTCTGTTTAATATTGATGTGTTCAGTCCAAAACGTTCATGATATGCATCTAAAACTAAAATGATTTAAATAGACATTAAATGCACTTTATAACTGAGTTGTATGCATCAGCATGTAATCAATGCATTGCAAATTACTTGCATACAAAATAATAATTTAAAAATCTCTTTTTTATTAGCCTTGAAAAACCCCTGGAGTATGTTTATTTGTTGTGGCAAAAAGCCAAAAAGCACAAAATAATCACGACCATGTTAATGTATTCCCCCATTGACTTCAATTTAGAATGAAAAGTGGGGAAATAAACCTAACACTCAACTCTCACTCAAAACCTGATCACGTATAACCAAAGTGCACTAACCCGACATAAAATATTAATATTTCACATTCAAATGTTCTTCACATAAAAGAATATGTTTTATTTATTCATAAATACATATTTCTATACATATATGATAGTTTGTTGGTAAAATATATTTCTATACCTATGTATCCATATGATTGTTTATATGTATAGATATCTTGATATATATAGGAATATCTATTTAAAAATACTTATCTATACAGAAAATATATAGTTAAAGACTTTATTAAATATAAATATTGCATATTGATTTTACATGTTTTCAGCTACTTGACTGCAAAGGGCTCCAATGTATATCTATATATACACACACACACAGACATGTATATGTATGTATCTCTATGATAAAGCCCTTTGTATGCCTTTTATTTCTTCTAACACCTTCTTCAATTTTTTTTTTATCATGCAGCATTATGATTACTATACTTTTTAATATATTTAGGAAGGTTTTTTTATCCCTCTTTTTAGTCTTGCGTAACAGTTAAAGAGAGCTCTGAAGTTGTTTTATCTCGACACGTGTTAAATTAAAATGCTCTCAAGCACACGCGTTTACTTTCAACTCGTAATATGCGCACTACTTCCGTTGCGTGCAAAGAGCAGCGATATACCCCTTCTCGCTCACACGCAACAGTTATCGCACCACTCGTAATCTAGCCCAAAATCTTTAATTATACATAGTTTAAAAAAAAGCTTTGTATTTTACTTTATTTTACTCCCTTTCTCTGTAATTTAACTCTAACAGTCATTCCAATTCATGCAATAGCCTAAAGTGTTTACGCCACCCTGCAAAATACTACATTGCTTAAAGGGATAGTAAAGTCTAAATGAAACTATCATGATTCAGATAGGGCATGTAACTTTCTAATGTACTTTTATCATAAAAAGGAAATTTATGCTTACCTGATAAATTAATTTCTTTTACGATATACCAAGTCCACGGATTTCATCCTTTACTTGTGGGATATATTCCTCCTGCTAACAGGAAGTGGCAAAGAGCACCACAGCAGAGCTGCTATATAGCTCCTCCCCTAACTCCTCCCCCCAGTCATTCGACCGAAGGTATAGGAAGAGAAAGGGAAAGAACCAAAAAGGTGCAGAGGTGACTGAAGTTTAAAGAAAAAATAAATCCTGTCTCAAAATGACAGGGCGGGCCGTGGACTCGGTATATCGTAAAAGAAATTAATTTATCAGGTAAGCATACATTTCCTTTTCTTTTACAAGATATACCGAGTCCACGGATTTCCTCCTTTACTCGTGGGATACCAATACTAAAGCTTTAGGACACGGATGAAAGGGAGGGACAAGACAGGAACCTAAAAGGAAGGCACCACTGCTTGAAGCACCTTTCTCCCAAAAATAGCCTCAGAAGAAGCAAAAGTATCAAATTTGTAAAATTTGGAAAAAAAGTGTACACTGTTTTTGCAAAGTTTTTGCAAAGTCTTTAAAACGATAATCAAAAGGAACAGTTTTGCTGTTTTTAGAGCCTAATGTGCCATCGGATGTTGCACCACAAGCAAAAGGAGAGTTAAATTTTAATTTCAGAAAATTAGTCAGGAAAAAAACGATCTGCAGACAATTTTTTACTTAATGACTTCTGCCCCCAAGACCTGTCAAAACGATCCGGTCCCACTCCAAAGTACAGCCTCACAGACTGGTTCCAACCGGAGCTAATGGCTGCTACCTCTCCAGAAAACTAACTGCGCACTGAAACGTGAAATTAGGCCCCGCCCATCATGTCTGATGAGCCAAAACTAGAAAAAACCACATGGGAAGCGTTTTTCAAATAACATATGTACACACTCATTTTGCAATAAAAATGCTATGTGAACCCCACATAAAATATTAAACAGCCTCAATAAACCCCATAATTGTCTACCATAGGTTTCCTAGGCTGCCCCAGTGTCTAACCAGATAGCCCATAAGTATCCCATATTATTTAGAATGGTATAATAATACACAGGTTACCACAGTACCACCCTGTAATAAGGAATACTGCTTACCCTTGCCCCGCATGGGGAATATGTCAGCCAAGTTCTGATACATCATGTCTCCTCCGAATGTAAATGACTGCACATACCTTGAAATTGCTTGCAGCAATAAATCGTTCCCCCATACTGAAGACTTCTCCTGTACTTCCTCAGCAACACTTGTGGGAATGAACATTGATCTTAGTTACTACTGCTAAGATCATCAGACTCAAGGCATGATTCTTCTTCCATATCATGCCAGAGTAAAAACAGTACACACCGGTACCATTTAAAATAAAAAATTCTTGATTGAAGAAAAACTAAACTATCCTTTTATCACCACATAAACTTTACCCTTCCTATTGCTATGCATAGGCAAAGAGAATGACTGGGGGAGGAGTTATGGGAGGAGCTATATAGCAGCTCTGCTGTGATGTACTTTGCCACTTCCTGTTAGCAGGAGGAATATATCCCACAAGTAAAGGATGAAATCCGTGGACTCAGTATATCTTGTAAAAGAAATTTGCTTTGTTCTCTTGGTATTCTTAGTTGAAAGCTAAACCTAGGAAGGCTCATATGTTAATTTCTAAGCCCTTGAAGGCCGCCTCTTATATGAATGCATTTGACAGTTTTTCACAGCTAGAGGGCTTTAGTTCACGTGTTTCATATAAATAACATTGTGCTCACGCACATGGAGTTATTTAAGAGTCAGCACTAATTGCCTGAAATGCAAGTCTCTCAAAAGATCTGAGATAAGGAGGCTGTTGCAGAAGCTTATATACAAGTGTTGGTTATGCAAAACTGGGGAATGGTAAATAAAGGGATTATCTATCTTTTTAAATAATAACATTTTTGGTGTTTAATATCCGTTAAACCAGTGCAGGAGACCATTAATATCTCTTCCTAAGTGCATAAGCAAGGTGTGTTTGTTTTTTAAAGGGATATATCCCTGGACTGCAAAACAATACATAATATCATAACAAAATGACAGTTTATATACTTAAAAAACATTTCTATGCAGACCTTTTCCAATGCTGTGCTTAACTGCTGGTATATACTGTGCATTTATAAAAAAATTGAGTTTATATCCCTTTAAACAATTTATGGGGAATTTATTGGAGTTGAATGTTCCTTGAAAACTCATCATGCTGTAAATAAAAAGGACCTTGTATTCCAGTTTTATCTTGAAAATCATCCAGATTCTATTGCTGTGTTAGCTATTAAAATATTGTCATTTTTTCTGCATCTACAAACCCTTTATGTGACTATCACAGCATTATATATTTATGTCAAATAAAAGTTTAATGAAAAAACTCCCACGTTTTTACCAAAGAGTTTTGTTCTGTTCCTAGAGGAATTGCTAATTAGATACCTCGCACACTGCCGATCAGTAGATCAAACACTACACTAGTGTATACATTCTAGTATATATTGTCTATGTATGTAAATGAGAAAATGACAAGAGAAACCATAGACTACAGAAATGTATGTATTTAAAGATGTACAGTATATATGTATGTACGGATATATATATATATATGATATGTGGTATGTACATACGGATTTATATATGTATGTATGGATGTATATATGTATGTACGGATGTATATATGTATGTACAGATGTATATATGTATGTGCGGATGTATATATGTATGTACGGATGTATATGTGTATGTACGGATGTATATATGTATGTACGGATGTATATTTGTATGTACGGATGTATATTTGTATGTACGGATGTATATATGTATGTACAGATGTATATATGTATGTGCGGATGTATATATGTATGTATGGATGTATATATGTATGTACTGATGTATATATGTATGTACAGATGTATATATGTATGTGCGGATGTATATATTTATGTACGGATGTATATATGTATGTACGGATGTATATATGTATGTACGGATGTATATGTGTATGTATGGATGTATATATGTATGTACGGATGTATATTTGTATGTACGGATGTATATATGTATGTACAGATGTATATATGTATGTGCGGATGTATATATGTATGTATGGATGTATATATGTATGTACTGATGTATATATGTATGTACAGATGTATATATGTATGTGCGGATGTATATATTTATGTACGGATGTATATATGTATGTACGGATGTATATATGTATGTACCGATGTATATATGTATGTACGGATGTATATATATGTATGTACGGATGTATATATATGTATGTACGGATGTATATATATGTATGTACGGATGTATATATGTCTGTACGGATGTATATGTGTATATACGGATGTATAAATGTATGTACGGATGTATATATGTATGTACGGATGTATATATATGTATGTACGGATGTATATATGTATGTACGGATGTATATATATGTATGTACGGATGTATATATATGTATGTACGGATGTATATATGTATGTACGGATGTATATATGTATGTACGGATGTATATGTGTATGTAAGGATGTATATATGTATGTACGGATGTATATGTGTATGTACGGATGTATATATGTATGTACGGATGTATATATGTATGTACGGATGTATATGTGTATGTACGGATGTATATGTGTATGTACAGATGTATATATGTATGTACGGATGTGTATGTACGGATGTATATATGTATGTACGGATGTATATATGTATGTACGGATGTATATATGTATGTACGGATGTATATGTGTATGTACGGATGTATATGTGTGTGTACGGATGTATATGTGTATGTACGGATGTATATATGTATGTACGGATGTATATGTGTATGTACGGATGTATATATGTATGTACGGATGTATATGTGTATGTACGGATGTATATATGTATGTACGGATGTATATATGTATGTGCTGATGTATATGTGTATGTACGGATGTATATATGTATGTACGGATGTATATGTGTATGTACGGATTTATATATGTATGTACGGATGTATATATGTATGTACGGATGTATATGTGTATGTACGAATGTATATATGTATGTACGGATGTATATGTGTATGTACGGATGTATATATGTATGTACGGATGTATATGTGTATGTACGGATGTATATGTGTATGTACAGATGTATATATGTATGTACGGATGTATATGTGTATGTACGGATGTATATATGTATGTACGGATGTATATGTGTATGTACGGATGTATATATGTATGTACGGATGTATATATGTATGCACATACGAATGTAGGTATGTACATACAAATGTGTATATGTATGTATATTTGTATGTAAGTATGTATATGTATGAATGTAGTATGTACGTGTTTATGTATATACAGTATGTATGAATTTATGTATGTATGTTTGTATGAATGTACTTTTGAATCTAGATACATTATATATTATTATGTTTGCATGTTAAAGGGGACATATTACTACATATTACAAATAGTATATATATATGGGACATATTACTACATATTACAAATAGTATATATATGGGACATATTACTACATATTACAAATAGTGTGTATATATATATATATATATATATATATATATATATGGATTGGGACATATTACTACATAATAAATGAGAAAATGACAAGAGAAACCATAGACTACAGAAATGTATGTATTTACAGATGTACAGTATATATGTATGTACGGATATATATATATATATGATATGTGGTATGTACATACGGATGTATATATGTATGTACGGATGTATATGTGTATGTATGGATGTATATATGTATGTACGGATGTATATATGTATGTACGGATGTATATATATGTATGTACGGATGTATATATATGTATGTACGGATGTATATATGTATGTACGGATGTATATATGTATGTAAGGATGTATATGTGTATGTAAGGATGTATATATGTATGTACGGATGTATATGTGTATGTACGGATGTATATATGTATGTACGGATGTATATATGTATGTACGGATGTATATGTGTATGTACGGATGTATATGTGTATGTACGGATGTATATGTGTATGTACAGATGTATATATGTATGTACGGATGTGTATGTACGGATGTATATATGTATGTACGGATGTATATATGTATGTACGGATGTATATGTGTATGTACGGATGTATATGTGTGTGTACGGAT
>NC_069499.1:42513664-42591164 GCF_027579735.1 Bombina bombina | reverse complement strand
TATATATACACTGCTCAAAAAAATAAAGGGAACACTAAAATAACACATCCTAGATCTGAATGAATTAAATATTCTAATTAAATACTTTGTTCTTTACATAGTTGAATGTGCTGACAACAAAATCACACAAAAATTAAAAAATGGAAATCAAATTTTTTAACCCATGGAGGTCTGGATTTGGAGTCACACTCAAAATTAAAGTGGAAAAACACACTACAGGCGGATCCAACTTTGATGTAATGTCCTTAAAACAAGTCAAAATGAGGCTCAGTAGTGTGTGTGGCCTCCACGTGCCTGTATGACCTCCCTACAACGCCTGTGCATGCTCCTGATGAGGTGGCGGATGGTCTCCTGAGGGATCTCCTCCCAGACCTGGACTAAAGCATCCACCAACTCCTGGACAGTCTGTGGTGCAACGTGAAGTTGGTGGATGGAGCGAGACATGATGTCCCAGATGTGCTCAATTGGATTCAGGTCTGGGGAACGGGAGGGCCAGTCCATAGCATCAATGCCTTCGTCTTGCAGGAACTGCTGACACACTCCAGCCACATGAGGTCTAGCATTGTCTTGCATTAGGAGGAACCCAGGGCCAACTGCACCAGCATATGGTCTCACAAGGGGTCTGAGGATCTCATCTCGATACCTAATGGCAGTCAGGCTACCTCTGGAGAGCACATGGAGGGCTGTTCGGCCCCTCAAAGAAATGCCACCCCACACCATTACTGACCCACTGCCAAACCGGCCATGCTGGAGGATGTTGCAGGCAGCAGAACGTTTTCCACGGCATCTCCAGACTGTCACGTCTGTCAAATGTGCTCAGTGTGCACCTGCTTTCATCTGTGAAGAGCACAGGGTGCCAGTGGCGAATTTGCCAATCTTGGTGTTCTCTGGCAAATGTCAAACGTCCTGCACGGTGTTGGACTGTAAGCACAACCCCCACCTGTTGACGTTGGGTCCTCATACCACCCTCATGGAGTCTGTTTCTGACTGTTTGAGCAGACACATGCACATTTGTGGCCTGCTTGAGGTCATTTTGCAGGCCTCTGGCAGTGCTCCTTCTGTTCCTCCTTGCACAAAGGCGGAGGTAGCGGTCCTGCTGCTGGGTTGTTGCCCTCCTATGGCCTCCTCCACGTCTCCTGATGTACTGGCTTGTCTCCTGGTAGCGCCTCCATGCTCTGGACACTACGCTGACAGACACAGCAATCCATCTTGCCACAGCTCGTATTGATGTGCCATCCTGGATGAGCTGCACTACCTGAGCCACTTGTGTGGGTTGTAGACTCCGTCTCATGCTACCACTAGAGTGAAAGCACAGCCAGCATTCATAAGTGACCAAAACATCAGCCAGAAAGCATAGGAACTGAGAAGTGGTCTGTGGTCACCACCTGCAGAACTACTCCTTTATTGGGGGTGTCTTGCTAATTGCCTATAATTTCCACCTGTTGTCTATCCCATTTGCACAACAGCATGTGACATTGATTGTCACTCAGTGTTGCTTCCTAAGTGGACAGTTTGATTTCACAGAAGTGTGATTGACTTGGAGTTACATTGTGTTGTTTAAGTGTTCCCTTTATTTTTTTGAGCAGTGTATATATATATGGATTGGGACATATTACTACATATTACAAATAGTATATATATATATATATATATATATATATATATATATATATATATATATATATGGGACATATTACAAATAGTATATATATGGGACATATTACAAATAGTATATATATATATATATGGGACATATTACTACATATTACAAATAGTATATGTATATAGGACATATTACTACAAATTACAAATAGTATATATATATATATATGGGACATATTACTACATATTAAAAATAGTATATATATATGTATATATATATATATATATATATATATGGGACATATTACTACATATTACAAATAGTATATATATATGGGACATATTACTACATATTACAAATAGTATATATATATATGGGACATATTACTACATATTACAAATAGTATATATATATGGGACATATTACTACATATTACAAATAGTATATATATATATGGGACATATTACTACATATTACAAATAGTATATATATATATATATATATATATATATATATATATATATATATGGGACATATTACTACATATTACAAATAGTATATATATATATATATATATATATATATATATATATATATGGGACATATTACTACATATTACAAATAGTATATATATATGGGACATATTACAAATAGTATATATATATGGGACATATTACTACATATTATTAATAGTATGTATATATATATATATATATATATATATATATATATATATATATATATATATATGGGACATATTACTACATATTACAAATAGTATATATATGGGACATATTACTACATATTACAAATAGTATATATATATGGGACATATTACTACATATTACAAATAGTATATATATATATATGGGACATATTACTACATATTACAAATAGTATATATATATATATATATATATATATATATATATATATATATATATATATATATGGGACATATTACTACATATTACAAATAGTATATATATATGGGACATATTACTACATATTACAAATAGTATATATATATATATATATATATATATATATATATATATATATATATATATATATGGGACATATTACTACATATTACAAATAGTATATATATATGGGACATATTACTACATATTACAAATAGTATATATATATATGGGACATATTACAAATAGTATATATATATGGGACATATTACTACATATTATTAATAGTATGTATATATATATATATATATATATATATATATATATATATATGGGACATATTACTACATATTACAAATAGTATATATATATGGGACATATTACAAATAGTATATATATATGGGACATATTACTACATATTATTAATAGTATGTATATATATATATATATATATATATATATATATATATATATATATATATATATATATGGGACATATTACTACATATTACAAATAGTATATATATGGGACATATTACTACATATTACAAATAGTATATATATATGGGACATATTACTACATATTACAAATAGTATATATATATATGGGACATATTACTACATATTACAAATAGTATATATATATATATATATATATATATATATATATATGGGACATATTACTACATATTACAAATAGTATATATATATGGGACATATTACTACATATTACAAATAGTATATATATATATATATGGGACATATTACTACATATTACAAATAGTATATATATATGGGACATATTACTACATATTACAAATAGTATATATATATATATATGGGACATATTACAAATAGTATATATATATGGGACATATTACTACATATTATTAATAGTATATATATATATATATATATATATATATATATATATATATATATATATATATATATATATGGGACATATTACTACATATTACAAATAGTATATATATATGGGACATATTACTACATATTACAAATAGTATATATATATGGGACATATTACTACATATTACAAATAGTATATATATATATATATATATATATATATATATATATGGGACATATTACTACATATTACAAATAGTATATATATATGGGACATATTACTACATATTACAAATAGTATATATATATATATATATATATATATATATATATATATATATATATATATATATGGGACATATTACTACATATTACAAATAGTATATATATATATATGGGACATATTACTACATATTACAAATAGTATATATATATGGGACATATTACTACATATTACAAATAGTATATGGGACATAAAACACATTTTTATCTTTTAAGATTCAGATAGAGCATACAATTTTAAACACATTTACAATTCACTTCATTTATCTAATTTGCTTTGTTCTCTTGAAATCCATTGTTGACAATCATACCTATGTAGGCTCAGGAGCAGCAATGCACTACTGGGAGGTAGCTGTTGATTGGAGTTTGTGCATATTAGCCTTTTGTGAATTGGTCACCTGATGTGTTGAGCTAGCTCCCAGTAGTGTACTGCTGCTCTTTCATCAAATAATACCAAGAGAATGAATCAAATTTGATAATAGAAGTAAATTGGAAAGTTTTTTAAATGGTATGATCTATCTGAATTATAAATGGAAAATTTGGGGTTTTATGTCCCTTTAAGTAAAAACTGTTTTAAAGGACCAGTCAATACAGTACATTTGAATAATCAACACATGCATCATAAGAAGACAATGCAATATCAATTTGTCTGATCTTCAAATTAGTAGATTTTTTTCCCTGACATATTTCAAAGTTATGTCTATTTCCACTCCTCCTGCATCATGTGACAGCCACCAGCCAATCACAAATGCATATATTCTGTGAATTCTTGCACATGCTCAGTAGGAGTATTTTGTACATGTTTTCTACTGATGAACAAGAACACGCCGTTACAGGTAAATGAAAGATTAAGGCTAATTTGTTGCAAGTGCAACTCTATGTAAAATAACCATGACAATACGATTACGTACATGGTTTGACCTGCATAGAAACAGAATACACAAGCCCAATAGTGAGCAACGACAAATGTACACGCACTAGCAATTGAGATAATGTCATTTTTGTTTTAAAATATCACTGTAACTATTTTGATTTTGGTGCTTCAATGTAATTTGAAGAACCGTAGGACAAATTAACAGAAATTATAGAATAAAACAGTGTGTTGCACAGCGTTAAATATTTGGTTCAGGAAACTGAAAATAACCGTTAATAATAAACTTATGTGACAAAATGCACAAGCAAATACATTTCTCTGTACGGCACTTAGCTGGTGCGTTATTTTCAAGCGGTTGCTTTATGGTGAGCTTTATGGTGATGTAGGCTTGGTAGGTTATTCTCCTGCACAACTTGTGTATTGGATATTGTTCTTGGGTGCATTATATCCAATGTTTGTTGAATTGCTCACCAACAGCTGTAACTTGACTACTTTTATTGAACTTTGATTCAGACACTGTTTGCCACCCCTTTACCAAGCGTGTGTCTGATCTGTCCTGTACATAAGTAAGCCTATGTTTTTACATGTACATACCTCCCAACATTTCAAAATTCAAAAGAGGGACACCCCCCACCCCCCCGGCAAAAAATTGAAATGTGGTGGACAGGGCTTAAAAAAATCATAAGACCAAAGTAATATAAATAAAATTCTAAATAAAGTCATAGATTTTAATACACTTAGGCAGCAAATCAAACACAAGCTCAAACCACTGGTATGGCTATGTGAGCTATGTATGTAATTATCCTTTGCAAAGACATTGCTAAATATTTATATCTTAATTGGACATTTAATAATAAATTCTTTAAAACTGCTCTCTGCATTCCCCATTAATATTCTAAATTCTGTCCTTTAAAGTCAGCAAATATGCACCAGTAGCACACTACATAGCATACACTTACACATGCAGACACACACACTACATAGCATACACTTACACATGCAGATACACACACACTACATAGCATACACTTACACATGCAGATACACACACACTACATAGCATACACTTACACATGCAGACACACACACACTACATAGCATACACTTACACATGCAGATACACACACACATTACATAGCATACACTTATACATGCAGATACACACACACATTACATAGCATACACTTATACATGCAGATACACACACATTACATAGCATACACTTATACAGACAGATACACACACTACATAGTATACACTTACACATGCAGATACACACACACTACATATCATACACTTACACATGCAGATACACACACACTACATAGCATACACTTACACATGCAGATACACACACACTACATAGCATACACTTACACATGCAGATACACACACACTACATAGCATACACTTACACATGCAGATACACACACTACATAGCATACACTTACACATGCAGATACACACACACACACTACATAGCATACACTTACACATGCAGATACACACACTACATAGCATACACTTATACATGCAGATACACACACACACTACATAGCATACACTTATACATGCAGATACACACACACACTACATAGCATACACTTATACATGCAGATACACACACACACTACATAGCATACACTTATGCATGCAGATACACACACACACTACATAGCATACACTTATACATGCAGATACACACACACTACATAGCATACACTTATACATGCAGATACACACACTACATAGCATACACTTACACATGCAGATACACACACTACATAGCATACACTTATACATGCAGATACACACACACACTACATAGCATACACTTATACATACAGATACACACACACACTACATAGCATACACTTATACATGCAGATACACACACACACTACATAGCATACACTTATACATGCAGATACACACACACACTACATAGCATACACTTATACATGCAGATACACACACACTACATATCATACACTTATACATGCAGATACACACACTACATAGCATACACTTACACATGCAGATACACACACTACATAGCATACACTTACACATGCAGATACACACACTACATAGCATACACTTATACATGCAGATACACACACACACACTACATAGCATACACTTATACATGCAGATACACACACTACATAGCATACACTTATACATGCAGATACACACACACACTACATAGCATACACTTATACATGCAGATACACACACACACACACTACATAGCATACACTTATACATGCAGATACACACACACTACATAGCATACACTTATACAGGCAGATACACACACACTACATAGTATACACTTACACATGCAGATACACACACACTACATAGTATACACTTACACATGCAGATACACACACACTACATAGTATACACTTACACATGCAGATACACACACACACTACATAGCTTACACTTACACATGCAGATACACACACACTACATAGCATACACTTACACATGCAGATACACACACACACTACATAGCATACACTTATACATGCAGATACACACACACACACTACATAGCATACACTTATACATGCAGATACACACACACACACTACATAGCATACACTAATACATGCAGATACACACACTACATAGCATACACTTATACATGCAGATACACACACTACATAGCATACACTTATACCATGCAGATACACACACTACATAGTATACACTTATACATGCAGATACACACACACTACATAGTATACACTTACACATGCAGATACACACACACACTACATAGCTTACACTTACACATGCAGATACACACACACTACATAGCATACACTTACACATGCAGATACACACACACACTACATAGCATACACTTATACATGCAGATACACACACACACACTACATAGCATACACTTATACATGCAGATACACACACACACACTACATAGCATACACTTATACATGCAGATACACACACACACACTACATAGCATACACTAATACATGCAGATACACACACTACATAGCATACACTTATACATGCAGATACACACACTACATAGCATACACTTATACCATGCAGATACACAAACTACATAGTATACACTTATACATGCAGATACACAAAAAATACATAGCATACACTTATACATGCAGATACACACACTACATAGCATACACTTATACATGCAGATACACACACTACATAGCATACACTTATACCATGCAGATACACACACTACATAGTATACACTTATACATGCAGATACACACACACTACATATCATACACTTATACAGGCAGATACACACACACTACATAGCATACACTTATACATGCAGATACACACACACTACATAGCATACACTTATACATGCAGATACACACACACTACATAGCATACACTTATACATGCAGATACACACACACTACATAGCATACACTTACACATGCAGATACACACACACTACATAGCATACACTTACACATGCAGATACACACACTACATAGCATACACTTACACATGCAGATACACACACTACATAGCATACACTTATACATGCAGATACACACACTACATAGTATACACTTAAACATGCAGATACACACACACACTACATAGTATACACTTATACAGGCAGATACACACACACACATTGCATAGCATACACTTATACATGCAGCATACACTTATACATGCAGATACACAGACACTACATAGTATACACTTATACATGCAGACACACACACACACACACTACATAGCATACACTTATACATGCAGAAACACACTTATACATGCAGATACACATACACACACTACATAGCTTACATTTATACATGCAGACACACACACACTACATAGCATAAACTTATACATGCAGACACACAGACATTATATAGTATACACTTATACATGCAGATACACACACACACACTACATAGCATACACTTATACATGCAGATACACACTTATACATGCAGATACACATACACACACTACATAGCTTACATTTATACATGCAGACACACACACACTACATAGCATAAACTTATACATACAGATACACACAAACAGTTATGGATACAGATAGACACACACTACATCATATATGGGTATCTGTAATTCATTGTATGGGGTCCTGGGGTTGGCAAGCACATTAGCTGGCAGTCTGCGGCTGCCACTGTTCGTTACCCTGGTATTAGCACTGCTCATTGTATAAAACTGAAGGCATGCTAGTATTATCACCAGGGGTTAGACATCATCACTACCAGAGGTAGGTTAGAGAGGTCACCATTACCCCTGGTCAGAGTGTATACAGCCTTCTTACTCCTGCTTAACCCACACACCATTCCTTTTCCACAGGGAATCTAACAGGTATCTAACCCTGTGAGAGCAAAGCCAGCTGCTTATGAGTATGGGCCCAACAGAATTTAAAAAATTTTTTTTATTTTTTTTGCCTGGGGCAAATCGGGACATATGGCTAGCAACCCGGGATAGGGGGACAAACCCCTAAAATCGGGACTGTCCCGCAAAAATCAGGACAGTTGGGGGGTATGCATGTGTGTGGCTTTATTAGCAAGCCACTGATGATTACATGTGTGTGTGTGTGTATATATATATATATATATATATATATATATATAATCATACATGCAGCTGATAAAGGCGGGTCTATAGTGATACAGAATTACCTAGAATATAAGAGGGAAGCTAAAAGACAATTTAGAGACAAAACTATATACACTGAATTGAGAGGTAACCCCACCACTACTTTTCAAAAGATGCTAGATTTGATTTTAAAATTTGGTCTTGAAGCAGGAGCAATGAATGAAAATGAACACGACTACATGAGTGTTAGACACCCAGTGACAGCGGTATTATACTTGTTAACGAAAGTGCACCAATCTTTAGAGAACCCTCCTGGCAGACCTATTGTGTCTGCCAGTGGGTCTCTTTGTTCACATGTAGCCGAATTCATAGATCATCAACTGCAGCCGGTTGTTAAAGAATCTTTTTCCCATCTATTGGACTCTGCCACCTTGATAAGACAACTGCTTGAAATTACCTGGCTGGAACCTGATGACTTATTGGTCACGCTGGATGTTGACAGCCTGTACATCGTGATCCCTTATTCTGAGGGTGTACAGGGTGGCAGATCCATCCTCAGTACTTCATTAGCATATGCGGGACCACCCATTGAACTTTTATTAGAGCTTTTAACATTCTGCTTAGAGAAAAACTTTTAAATTTGAGAATAATTTCTTTCTCCAAATATCTGGGACTGCCATGGGTTCAAACATGGCTCCCGCATATGCCAACCTATTCATGCTGTGGTATGAGACTCATATAATCAAGACACTATCAGTATTAAACATTAAGTTCTATGTTAGATACATAGACAACGTATGTTTGGTCTGGAGGGGTACTGGGGAGTCTGATGTTGAATAATATTAACTCTATTAGATTTAAGTTTGAGTTTGATAGGGTTAAGATCCCATTCTTGGATTTAAACATATGTAAATATGAAAGAAAGGGAAGAGTAGGATTTGCAACTTCATTATATACCAAACCCACAGATAAAAACTCGTTATCTGCACAAAGCTTTCATCCAATACATCAAAACAATCTCAGCTCATTAGGGTGGCACGCAACAATACGCTAGATGCTACCAGAAAGTTACAGGAAGAAAATATGATCATCAAATTGAAACAGAGGCGCTACAACAATACTGATATCCAAAAGGCACATAGTCAGATTGTCGGTAAACAGCAAGCATCACTACTTAATATAACATAACAGGATATGAGGACCACTGAAAGAGTGAATTTTATAACCACCTATACACCTTTACATAGTGTGATGGAACGGTCTATCAGGCACAATTGGAATATTGTGAAGTCTGATAAGACTCTACCCTTCACTCAGGTGGAGGCTCCTAGATTGGTGTATAGAAAGGCACCTAACCTAAGGGATCTGCTTGTTTATAATGATCCAGTTAAATGTTACCAAAAAGGTACATGGCTTGATGGGAAGAGGAAATTAGGCTGCTATAAGGGGGCTGCACCACCTGCAAGAGCATGCTCACGGGACCAGTATTTCACCATCCATACACTGGGAAAAAGTATAAAATATATCATAGACTATCTTGCATGAGTGAGTTCGTGATCTAAATACTATCATGTCCGTGTTCCCTGGTTTACGTGTGGAAGAACTCCACCACGTTCAGAGAAAGAATGTCAAACCATCGCTGCGCCATTCGTGAAGCAATTGAAAAAAGAACTTCGGATTAGCCAGTGGCACGCCATTTCCTACAGGCAGGACATACAGTTGCTAGCCTGAGGACTATGCTGATAGATTACGTGCCCCCCCTGAAGAGAGGAGGTGATAGGCGCCAAAATACCAGGCAATTTCTCTCTGAACAAGGAAGACAGCAACCCCACATACTGTATATATGTGTGTGTGTATATGTGTGTGTGTGTGTGTGTGTACTGTATATACTGTATATATGTGTGTGTGTGTGTGTGTGTATACTGTATATGTGTGTGTGTGTATATGTGTGTGTGTGTGTGTGTATATACTGTATATATGTGTGTGTGTGTGTGTGTGTATATACTGTATATGTGTGTGTGTGTATATGTGTGTGTGTGTATATACTGTATATATGTGTGTGTGTATATGTGTGTGTGTGTGTGTGTGTGTGTATATACTGTATATATGTGTGTGTGTGTGTATATACTGTATATGTGTGTGTAGAGTTTTCTGTGTACAACATTTGTATTCATTAATGCTGTAGGTATAGATGGAACTTCTGAAGCTTATACAGAAACAATTCAAGTGTAACATCATTATACAGAGCTCAAGACAAGCACACTCCGGAGCCTACCTAGGTATCAATAAAACATATGTTTGTAAGTGCACTATTTAAAGACACACCTCCCAACATTCCCCAAAGCTGGGACATGGAGGTGAGTGGTCTGTGGTTGGGGCACACACGTCATTGACCAGGCCAGGCAAAACCAGGCATGTCTTAATGGAGATGGAACAGTCCCTAAAAAAAATCTGGTTATTTGCCATGACCAGAGAAGCTGCGCCCAGACCTCCCAACCCGTCAAAATCCCACAGGATACAGAACAGCAGGGAGACCTACAAACTTGTTCAAATCCTCTTGACCCACACAAATTAAATATTGTTGTTTTCAGCAGCCCAGCAGATTCACAATATACCATTATTATATCTATAATTCATGGCATGTGAGATAGCTGTGGCAAAACTTGTAAAACGTACATTTTTGGGTAGATTTTAGTAAATAATAGTAAATAGCCCAGTGACCACTCACTGCCTTTACTGTGATCCCTTACTAAATTGTCATCAAGAGTAGCCACATGTGAAATAGGAACCTGTACGGGCTTTTGGGGGTTATATTATAGATTAGAGAGGCTCTATTTTTCAGTACAGAAATAAAAGCACTTTTTTTCTTACAATGTGTTCCCTGTTACCACAGTAATCACCTGAATATAAAAACAAAACTCACATCTTTTTTTAACCCCTTAACGACACCCTGTAAGTGCCTGGTCGTTAAGGGTTTGTCTGATTGTAAAAGCGCAGGGTATTGATGCAAGCCACAAAACCGCGCTATAAGACCCTCGCTCCTGCAGGCTTGTTAAAATAGCACGGTCTATTAAAAAAAACACCCCCATAGAAAGACCAGTGATGTACAGGGTACGTAGCTGGTCATTAAGCGGCAAAGGGAGGTACTTGTCTACTGGGAAATACATTTTATTAGGGGTTTTTCATACTGCATTTAGAGTGGTATTGCAAATCAGATCACTGTGTGTTGTGTTTACTTTATTTTTAAATGATCTGGTGTGCAATACTGCTCCAAGACCACCCACTAAGCCACCAACCATCCCCAGCCTGTAGTAAGGGGGATCCCCGAAAACAGTGTTTGATCAGCAATTTCCCTGCATGATGTAAACGCTTTGTCATGCGCATGGAAGGGTTAACTAACAAGAAGTGCATAAGAGTCTGGTCTGTTTGATAGAATCTCATTGGCTGATAAGGAATTCTCCAAAACTCTACTCCTGGAGAAAGTCACACCCACAAGCTTACAAACGCAGATGCTAATTTGTCAGCACAGAAACATACATTTTAAATAAATAATATACATATTTGTACACCCTGTTTATGTCTGTAGTAACAAGTAAAACATGGCGCTCTACAGCACGATACAGTAACATGATTACAGTCTAGTGATTTAGAGTGTTGGTGTGTGAGGGCATCCACTAATGGTAACTTAAATTCCAGGCTTCCTTCCAAGTCTAGGCATGTAACATCTCGCCATTTAATTTCTAGGCATGTAACATCTCGCCATTTAATTTCTAGGCATGTAACATCTCGTCATTTAATTTCCATTTGTTGTGTCTCCTGCACTGAGCATACTGATGAGATGGAAGGTCACCTTGACAGCCCCCAGCAGCAAACCCACTGATCCGTGACCTCTCAATCTCAAATTGTAGCTCTCCAGCTAGGAGATGAAATTCACATTACTACTCTTCATAGCCAGCACAGAAACTGTTTAACACTGTTACAATGCAATGATTTATTTTTCTTTATTATAACTGTTCTTAAGCTTATAAGCCAATTATACATTCAGATCTTTGTGTTTCTAATCATCAAAAAAGAAAATCTAGTTTTGTGTATATGAATATATATATATATATATATACATACATATATATATATATAAATACACACACACACATATATATATATATATATATATATATACACACACACACACACACACACACACAGAGAGAGAGAGAGAGAGTTTATTAATCACAGGCTGAGGAATTCATTGCTTACTCTCACTAGAACCATTAAACATGATGTTTATTATGTGTTTTAAATCATATCATTTTATACTTTTATTTGTTATTATATAAAATTCCATGCTGGCTGTATTTACAGTCTCATAATGTGACTGTACTATTGTATTTAATTGTATTAGTCAGTGGATATTTGTTCTATGCTATTAAGAAACACCACTGTTTAAAACCAAAAAATATAAACTCTACTTCTCTTTATGTAAATTGTATGCCAAAAATATTTATTCTAAACAAAATTTAATCAGCTATATGTACATACATACACACACACACATACATATATATATATATTTCCCACAATATTTGATCTCCATTATTGCGGTTGATAACCAAAAACTAGGGATGCGCATTTGTCTATTTCGGCAGCAAACAAATGCTGTATATGGATGCCACAATTTAGCTATTTTCTAATCCGTATTTCTTCCTGTGAAAGTGCAGCGCATTGACATCTGTGCTAATCTGGATCTTAGTCTGTTGCACTTTCACCAAAAGAAAAGCTCTGAAAAGACCCCAACGCCGCAGGTGGCCATATTTTTCCGCACGTGTCTGCTGCTAAGTATTAAACAGTTTGATTGTCATTTGCATGTGGTCATGCTGGGTAATACTAAGCATATTTGCTCAATGATTTTTTATTTTTATTTTACATATTTTTGCAAATCACTGAGAAAACCTATTTTTCCAATTTGGCAAAGTTTTCATCTAAACTAGTTTTCATAAGAAGAAAGTAACTACAGGAATACTAAGTGCTGATTTAATAAATGTAGACCATATAATCGTATATACATTTAAATGGTGGCTGTTGCTTTTTCAGTGTATCGCACATGTGCAAGATTATATCATTATTCTAAATCATTTTGGAACACTTGCAAATATGTCAGAAAGGTCAGTCTGGCACTTTATCAAGTGCCTTTGGCTGTTGAATTCGATGTCTCCATTTTGTTGTTGATATGTAATCGATAACTGGTTGCCGGGACGGATTGTAATAGATTAACTCCATGCATCATATGGATGACTTTTCCAATACCCTATTAAATCTTTTTCCAGTACGAAAAACAAAATTTATGCTTACCTGATAAATTTATTTATTTCCAGACATGGAGAGTCCACAATTCATTCCAATTACTAGTGGGATATTCACTCCTGGCCAGAAACCCATAACCCCTAGTCATTTGGCCAAAGGAAAATTGAAAAAGAAGGGTATATAGGTGCCTGAGGTTTGTACAAAAAAACTGCAGTCTTAAATTAAAATAATGGGCGGGTCGTGGACTCTCAATGCCTGAAAATAAATAAATTTATCAGGTAAGCATAAATTTTGTTTTCTGCCCTATGGCATGGAGAGCCCACGATTCATTCCAATTAGTAGTGGGAACCAATACCCAAGCTAGAGGACACAGAATGAAAGGGAGGGAAACCAAGACAGGCGGACCTAAACAGAAGGCCCCACCGCTTGAAGAACTTTTCTCCCATAGGAAGCCTCAGCTGAGGCAAAAGTATAACATTTTGAAAAAGTATGTAGAGAGGACCATGTGGCCGCCTTGCAAATCTGTTCCGCAGAAGCTTCATTTTTGAAAGCCCAGGAAGAGGAAGCAGCTCTAGTGGAATGAGCCGTAATTCTCTCGGGAGGCTGCTGTTCAGCTGTCTCATAAGCTAAACGGATAACACTTCTCAACCAGAGAGAAAGAAGTAGAAGTGGCCTTCTGACCCCTAAACTTACCAGCGAAAACAACAAACAGGGCAGAAGTCTGTCTAAAATCTTTAGTTGCTTGAAGGTAAAATTTTAGAGCACGCACAACATCCAAATTATGCAAAAAACGTTCCTTCTGGGAAGGATTGGGACAAAAAGAAGGAACAATTTCCTGATTAATACTGCAATCCAATACTACCTTAGGAAGAAATCCTACCTTAGTACGAAGGACCGCCTTATCAGCATGAAAAATAAGGTAAGGGGAATCACACTGCATAGCCGAAAGTTCAGAAATAGCAAGAAGAAGCAAAACCTTCCAAGATAATTTAATATCAGAGTGCATGGGCTCAAACGGAGCCTGCCGCAAAACTTTAAGCACACGATTAAGATTCCAAGGAGGAGCAACAGGTTTAAACACAGGCCTAATCCTGACCAGGGCCTGAACAAAAGATTGGACATCTGGCAAATCTGCCAGACGTTTACTATGAAGGGTCAGATTTCTGCTCTGTCTATTCTTTTGCATACTGACTGAAAAACCCTTCTCCAGGCCCTCCTAAAGAAAAGCCAAAATTCAAGGAACCCTTACTCTGCTCAAAGAGAAACCCTTCAAATCACACCAATGAAGGTATTTACGCCATACCTTAGGGTAAATTCTGCGGGCAACAGGCTTACGAGCCTAAAAGCATGGTATCAATTATCTCAGAGAAGCCACGTCTAGCCAAAATTAGACGTTTAATCTCCACGCAGTCAGTTTCAGAGAATCTAGATTGGGATGAAGGAAAAAACCCTGAAGTAAAAGGTCCTTCCTCAGAGGTAACTTCCAAGGTGGAAGAGATAACATCTTCACCAGATCCGCGAACCAGATTCCTGCGAGGCCATGCAGGAGCTATTAGAATGACAGATGCTCTCTCCTGTTTGATACAAGCAATGACTCGTGGAAGGAGGGCAAACGGAGGAAACGGGTATGCTAGATTGAAGTTGCAAGGAACCGCCAGAGCACCTATCAGAGTGGCTTGAGAATCTCTTGACCTTGAACCATACTTTGGAAGCTTGGCGTTTTGGCGAGACGTCAATGGATCCAACTCCGGAACCCCCCCCACCTGAGAGCAATCTTTGAGAATACTTCCGATTGTAGAGCCCACTCCCCGGGATGAAAAGTCTGTCTGCTCAGAAAATCCGCCTCCCAGTTGTCTACTCCTGGAATGTGGGTGGCAAATACACAATCGTGAGCTTCCGCCCACTGAACAATTTGAGTCACCTCCTACATTGCTAAGGAAAACATAATTTATGTAAGAACTTACCTGATAAATTCATTTCTTTCATATTAGCAAGAGTCCATGAGCTAGTGACGTATGGGATATACATTCCTACCAGGAGGGGCAAAGTTTCCCAAACCTTAAAATGCCTATAAATACACCCCTCACCACACCCACAATTCAGTTTAACGAATAGCCAAGAAGTGGGGTGATAAGAAAAAAGTGCGAAAGCATATAAAATAAGGAATTGGAATAATTGTGCTTTATACAAAATCATAACCACCACAAAAAAAAAAGGGCGGGCCTCATGGACTCTTGCTAATATGAAAGAAATGAATTTATCAGGTAAGTTCTTACATAAATTATGTTTTCTTTCATGTAATTAGCAAGAGTCCATGAGCTAGTGACGTATGGGATAATGACTACCCAAGAAGTGGATCTTTCCACACAAGAGTCACTAGAGAGGGAGGGATAAAATAAAGACAGCCAATTCCTGCTGAAAATAATCCACACCCAAAATAAAGTTTAACGAAAAACATAAGCAGAAGATTCAAACTGAAACCGCTGCCTGAAGTACTTTTCTACCAAAAACTGCTTCAGAAGAAGAAAATACATCAAAATGGTAGAATTTAGGAAAAGTATGCAAAGAGGACCAAGTCGCTGCTTTGCAGATCTGGTCAACCGAAGCTTCATTCCTAAACGCCCAGGAAGTAGAAACTGACCTAGTAGAATGAGCTGTAATTCTCTGAGGCGGAGTTTTACCCGACTCAACATAGGCAAGATGAATTAAAGATTTCAACCAAGATGCCAAAGAAATGGCAGAAGCTTTCTGGCCTTTTCTAGAACCGGAAAAGATAACAAATAGACTAGAAGTCTTACGAAAAGATTTCGTAGCTTCAACATAATATTTCAAAGCTCTAACAACATCCAAAGAATGCAACGTTTGACGACTGAGATAATCCGCTTTCCAATTGTCCATACCTGGGATATGAACCGCAGAGATTAGACAGGAGCTGGATTCCGCCCAAACCAAAATTCAAGATACTTCTTTCATAGCCAGAGGACTGTGAGTCCCTCCTTGATGATTGATGTATGCCACAGTTGTGACATTGTCTATCTGAAAACAAATGAAC
Organism: Bombina bombina; assembly: GCF_027579735.1. Classification (NCBI taxonomy): domain Eukaryota; kingdom Metazoa; phylum Chordata; class Amphibia; order Anura; family Bombinatoridae; genus Bombina; species Bombina bombina. Next base: position 42,573,636 of record NC_069499.1, on the reverse strand, counting down.
AACTCTCTCTTCAGAAGAGGCCAAGACTGAAGAGCTCTGAAAATTGCACGGAGTTCCAAAATATTGATCGGAAATCTCACCTCCTGAGATTCCCAAACCCCTTGTGCCGTCAGATACCCCCACACAGCTCCCCAACCTGTAAGACTTGCATCTGTTGAGATTATAGTCCAGGTCGGAAGAACAAAGAAGCCCCCTGAACTAAACGATGGTGATCTGTCCACCATGTCAGAGAGTGTTGTAAAATCGGTTTAAAGATATTAATTGGGATATCTTTGAGTAATCCCTGCACCATTGGTTCAGCATACAGAGCTGAAGAGGTCGCATGTGAAAACGAGCAAAGGAGATCGCATCTGATGCGGCAGTCCTAAGACCCAACATTTCCATGCATAAGGCTACCAAAGGGAATGATTGTGACTGAAGGTTTTGACAAGCTGATATCAATGTTAAACTTCTCTTGTCTGACAAGGACAGAGTCATAGACACTGAATTTATCTAGAAACCTAAAAAGGTTACCCTTGTCTGAGGAATCAATGAACTGATTGGTAAATTGATCCTCCAACCATGAACTTGAAGAAACAACACAAGTCGATTCGTATGAGATTCTTCGAAAATGAGAAGACTGAGCAAATACCAAGATATCGTCCAAATAAGGAAATACCAAAACCCTATTCTCTGATTACAGAAAGAAGGGCACCGAGAACCTTTGAAAAAAATTCTTGGAACTGAGGCTAAGCCAAACGGTAGAGCCACAAAACTGGTAATGCTTGTCTAAAAAGAGAATCTCAGACACTAAAAGTGATCTGGATGAATCGGAATATGCAGATACACATCCTGTAAATCTATTGTAGACATATAATGCCCTTGCTAAACAAAAGGCAGGATAGTCCTACAGAAACCATCTTGAATGTTGGTATCCTAACATAACGATTCAATAATGATAGATCCGGAACTGGTCTGAAGGAATTGACCTTCTTTGGTACAATGAAGAGATAAAATAAAACCCCAGCCCCTGTTCCAGAACTGGAACTGGCATAAATACTCCAGCCAACTCTAGATCTGAAACACATTTCAGAAATGCTGAGCCTTTGCTGTGTTAACTGGGACACGGGAAAGAAAAGAATCTCTTAGCAGGAGGCCTTAACTTGAAGCCAATTATGTACCTTTCTGAAACAATGTTTCTGAAACCAGAGATTAAGAACGGAATTGATCCAAATTTCTTTGAAGAAAACGTAATCTGCCCCATACCAGCTGAGCTGGAATAAGGGCCGCACCTTCATAGGTACTTAGGAGCTGGCTATATGTTTCTATAAGGCTTGGATATATTCCAAACTGGAAATAGTTTCCAAACTGATACCGCTCCTGAGGATGAAGGATCAGGCTTTTGTTCCTTGTGAGGAAAGGAACGAAAATGATTATTTACCCTGGAAAGAAAGGGAAAGCAAAGTTGACTTAGAAGACATGTCAGCATTCCAAGTTTAATCCATAAAGCTATTCTAGCTAAAATAGCTAGAGACACATACCTGACATCAACTCTAATGATATCAAAAGATGGTATCACCAATAAAATTATTAGCATGTTATAGAATAAAAATAATGCTATAAAATTATGATCTGTTACTTGTTGCGCTAAAGCTTCTAACCAAAAAGTTGAAGCTGCAGCAACATCCGCTAAAAATATAGCAGGTCTAAGAAGATTACCTGAACATAAGTAAGCTTTTCTTAGAAAGGATTCAATTTTCCTATCTAAAGGATCCTTAAATGAAGTACTATCTGCCGTAGGAATAGTAGTACATTAGCAGGAGTAGAGACAGCCCCATAACCTTAGGGATTTTTGTCCCAAAAAACTCTAATCTGTCAGATGGCACAGGATATAATTTGCTTAAACGTCTAGAAGGAGTAAATGAATTACCCAAATTATTCCATTCCCTGGAAATTACTTCAGAAATAGCATCAGGGATAATAAACACTTCTGGAATAACTACAGGAGATTTAAAAACCTTATTTAAACGTTTACATTTAGTATCAAGAGGACCAGAATCCTCTATTTCTAATGCAAATAACACTTCTTTAAGTAAAGAACGAATAAATTCCATCTTGAACAAATACAAAGATTTATCAGCATCAACCTCTGAGACAGAAACCTCAGAACCAGAAGAACCATTATCAGTATCAGAATGATGATGTTCATTTAAAAATTCATCTGAAAAAAGAGAAGTTTTAGAAGACTTTTATGTATACTAGAAGGAGAAATAACAGACATAGCCTTCTTAATGGATTTAAAAAATAAAATCTCTTATGTTATCAGGAACACTCTGAAAATTAGATGTTGACGGAACAGCAACAGGTAATGTAACAGTACTAAAGGAAATTTTATCTGCATTAATAAGTTTGACATGACATGCAATACAAATAACAGCTGGAGAAACAGATACCAAAAGTTTATAGCAGATACACTTAGCTTGGTAGCTCCAGCATTGTGCAGTGATTTTCCTGAAGTATCTTCTGACTCAGTTGCAACGTGGAACATCTTGCAATATGTAAAAGAAAAAAACAACATATAAAGCAAAATTGATCAAATTCCTTAAATGACAGTTTCAGGAATGGGAAAAAATGCCAAAGAACAAGCTTCTAGCAACCAGAAGCAATAAAAAATGAGACTTAAATAATGTGGAGACAAAAGTGACGCCCATATTTTTTCGCGCCAAATAAGACGCCCACATTATTTGGCGCCTAAATGCTTTTTGGCGCCAAAAATGATGCCACATCCGGAACGCCGACATTTTTGGCGCAAAATAACGTCAAAGAATGACGCAACTTCCGGCGACACGTATGACGCCGGAAACGGAAATAGAATTTTTGCGCCAAAAAAGTCCGCGCCAAGAATGACGCAATAAAATGAAGCATTTTCAGCCCCCGCGAGCCTAACAGCCCACAGGGAAAAAGTCAAATTTTAAGGTAAAAAATGTTAAATTAAAATGCATTATCCCAAATATGAAACTGACTGTCTGAAAAATAAGGAAAGTTGAACATTCTGAGTCAAGGCAAATAAATGTTTGAATACATATATTTAGAACTTTATAAACAAAGTGCCCAACCATAGCTAGGAGTGTCACAGAAAATAAGACTTACTTACCCCAGGACACTCATCTACATATAGCAGATAGCCAAACCAGTACTGAAACGAGAATCAGCAGAGGTAATGGTATATATAAGAGTATATCGTCGATCTGAAAAGGGAGGTAAGAGATGAATCTCTACGACCGATAACAGAGAACCTATGAAATAGACCTCTTAGAAGGAGATCACTGCATTCAAATAGGCAATACTCTCCTCACATCCCTCTGACATTCACTGCACGCTGAGAGGAAAACCGGGCTCCAACTTGCTGCGGAGCGCATATCAACGTAGAATCTAGCACAAACTTACTTCACCACCTCCATCGGAGGCAAAGTTTGTAAAACTGAATTGTGGGTGTGGTGAGGGGTGTATTTATAGGCATTAAGGTTTGGGAAACTTTGCCCCTCCTGGTAGGAATGTATATCCCATACGTCACTAGCTCATGGACTCTTGCTAATTACATGAAAGAAATCTGAGTTCCTCCTTGGGGGTTGATGTAAGCCACCGAGGTGATGTTGTCCGACTGGAAACTGATAAACCGGACTAAGGACAATTGAGACCAAGCCGTCAAGGCATTGAATATTGCTCTCAACGCTAAGATGTTTATGGGAAGAGAAGACTCCTCCCAAGTCCACAGACCCTGAGCTTTGAATGAGTCCCAGACTGCTTCCCAGCCTAACAGGCTGGCATCCGTGGTCACAATCATCCAGGAAGATCTCAGGAAGCATGTGCCCCGAGACAGATGGTCCTGTAAAATCCACCACGAGAGAGAGTCTCTTGTTAGGGGATCCATATCTATCCTCTGCGAGAGATCTGAATGGTCTCCGTTCCATTGACTGAGCATGCGTAATTGCAGAGGTCTCAGATGGAACCGAGCAAAAGGAACAATGTCCATTGAAGCAACCATCAGACCAATCACCTCCATGCATTGAGCCACTGATGGACGAATAGCAAACTGGAGAGAAAGGCACGAAGCAAGAAGTTTGGATTTTCTGACATCCATCAGGAAAATCTTCATGGACAGGGAATCTTATGATTATCCCTAAGAAACACACCCTTGTAATTGGAACAAGGGAACTCTTTTCCAGATTCACTTTCCACCTGTGGGAACATAGAATATACCACAGAAAGGAAGGAGCACCAGCTGGAAGTATTAAAACATATAAACTTTATTACAAAACTAATGAAAGCCTGGATGCACAGGCTATAAAACATATGAGTGTACAAGGAGGTCAGCAAGCTACAGCTGACGCATTTCAGCAGATGCAGTATTCAAAGCTTCTAGCAATGTAAAATAAGACAGCTTATTTAAAACCACAAGCCTCCTCCTATTGGACAATCAATTATGTAGCACAACACCAATCAATTAAAGTATTTACCATCTTATGCTTTTTTCCTACTCTTATAAAGGTCAAATGTCAAAACCACCTCTACGCTGTTAATTAAATTAGCATTAGGGTGATAGCACTATAGCCAAACAGCGATTTATAGCTGAGCTCATAAAGTATAAAGGGTTATGCTTACTATGTCTACTTCGGGTTCTTGAGATATATATATATATATATATATATATATATATATATAAATAAAATGGTCTATATCTTATTACCAGGGACAGTGTTACTCTGAATGGATGCCTAAAACTTCCTTTGCTTATAAAAGGTATAAATTTTCCTTCGGAAAGCAAAATGGTTGTTTTAATGCCAACATGCTTATTGGAAATAGCGCATTGAAGTGACAACACAAAAACAATGATCAATTGTGTGCCCCCTAGGAATAAAACATTAAATGAGAGGACTATACTATGATACTCCAAATACATGAACAATGGTCTACACCTCATTACTAGGGACTGTGGGGCCCCAAAGCTACATTTTGTCAGTGGACATGGTTATTTAACCTATCATATACTGTATATGATGATAACAAATGAGCAAACAGGTGACCAAGACCGATGACCCAACCCAGGGGTTTCCTAACAAGGTTGTGTTGATAGTAAGCCTAATGACAACCCTACTTATGGGGGGATTCACTAATATAGAAACTATACCCTGCAGTGGTTACATTTATGTTTATTAAAATTAAATTAAATATCCAGGTCCTGTGGGCTGAATAACCCTAAAACTCTAACTGTATGCATATCTTTCTAGTTTACTTCGCTTATTTAATATTTAAAGTGGACAGTATCAAATGATGGTTGGACATTCTTTTAGGGGAACAAGTTTCAAAAACAAAGGAAAAGCTTGGTTCCCAAGTGCTCAATGGAGTAATAGACATTGTAAAATTTATTGCCAAAAATTTATTAGATCATAGTCGGAATTTAGGCCTTTTAAGTATCTGGTTTGCAATTTAAAAATCCAGAATACCTCTCTTTTCCCCAACAGTTTTTCCCTATCACCCCCCCCCCCCCCTGTGTGGAGTTTCTCAATGCAAGTCCACCTGAAAGTGTCAGCACTCTTGTTGTACACCTGAGCATGTTGTACACCTGAGCAAAGTGTTGTACCAAAGGTGTACTGGCTACATCCATTTTAATGCTGGACAGATGCTCTCTAACCCTTGATCTCACCTCAAGGGTCGTGAGGCCCATGTACTGTTTGTCACATTCGGCACAAGTGATCAGGTACACAACAAAGGCCGACCTGCAATTCAGACAGCAACGCTTTTTTTTTTATAGGAATGCCCTGTAGAAGAGGATTTTAACCAATCCCCTGTTTCTACTTTTTCACAGGCTACGCAAGTCCTATTGTGGCATTTGAACATGCCAACCATAGTCAACCAAGAGGACTCACTTTTTTCCTTCTCAGAGAGTTTGGTGGGGGCTAGCATACTGCCTAAAGTTTTTCCTCTTTTATAGGCGAATTTACAGTTTTTACCCGACACATTGGCTAGACTGTCATCAGCCCTTGGGAGTGGGAAATGTCTTTTAATAATATCACAAATTTTGTGATACTGTTCAGAGTAGTTTGTGATAAACAAAAAACATTCTCCCTTCCTGAATTCTGAACACAACCAGACGGTTTCTTTTTTCTCAACAGGTCATTTCTGTTGAACTTTTTAACTGAGTTAACAGCCTCATTGATTACATGTCTTTGGTACCCTCTTTCTTGGAGACGCTTTACAAGTCTGGTCAACTCTTTTTGGTAACTGGCCCCATCAGAGCAATTCTGTTTGAGGCGTATAAGTTGTCCCTTGGTATACCCTTAAATACACCTTTGGGATGACAACTAGTTGTGTGTGAGAGAGTATTGCCTGATATGGGCTTCCTGTAAACAAATTAGTAGAGACCGTTTTACCACCAACTCCTGACAAGGTAATGTCCAAATAATTAATGCTGGATGAATCCCATTCATGGGTAAAGCTGATTCCCAAATTGTTTGCATATAAATATTGGACAAAGGAGTATAGTTCCTCTTGTTTACCTCTCCAAATGAACAGGAGATCATCTATGAATCTCCTGTACAAAACTACCCTTGAGCCGAAGGGGTTCCCATCTCCATAGATGTGGGCCTGCTCCCATCACCCCATAAAGAAATTGGCGTAGGAGGGGGAAAATTTCGCCCCCATAGCAGTACCACAAATCTGGAGATAGAAAACCCCCTCAAACTCAAAGTAGTTATGGTGTAAAAGAAAGTCAGTGACTCTCCAAACGAAATCACACAACTTAGCATTATCCCCATGATATTTTTCCATGTAAAAGGCTATTGCCAACATTCCCTTCTCATGGGGAATGGAGGAGTAAAGTGCCCTGACATCAACTGTCAGCCATTTATACTTTGTGTCCCATACAATTTGAGAAACCAAGTTTAGAACATGGGTAGAGTCTTTTACATGGCACCACAAATCAACTACCATTGGCTGTAGTATCTGATCTAGCCATTCAGATAGGTGTTCAAGTAAAGACCCTATGCCACTGACAACGGGTCTTCTGACTACATTGTCCAAAGACTGTATGAGATTTTGCTAGTTGAAAAGATGACGCTTGAACCAAGATGTCGTCCAGGTAAGGCGCCACCACAATTCCCTGAGATCTGAGCACTGCCAAAAGAAACCTTTGTGAATATTATGGGAGCCGTGGCAAGGCCAATTGGAAGTGCAACAAACTGGAAATGCTTGTCCAAAAAGACAAACCTCAGAAACTGGTGATGATCCCTGTGAATGGGAAAATGAAGGTGTGCGTCTTTCAGGTCTATGGTCGTCATGAACTGACCCTCTTGGACCAAGGGAAAAATGAAACAAATGGTTTTCATTTTGAAGGACGGAACCTTGAGAAATTTGTTGAGACACTTTAGGTCTAAAATGGGATGGAAAGTTCCTTCCTTTTTGGGAACCACAAAAAGATTTGAATAGAACCCTAGACCCTGTTCCCTTACGGGAACTGGAACAATCACTCCCAGGGAAGATAGGTCCTTTACGCAGTTTAGGAAGGCCTCTCTCTTTATCTGGTTTGAAGATAATTTTGAGAGAATTAATCTGCCCCTGGGAGGAAAAGTCTTGAATCCCTGGGATACTATGTCCACTGCCCAAGGGTCTGGAACATCTCGTATCCAAGCCTGTTGAAAAAAGAAAGCCAGCCCCTCACCTGATCCAAGACAGGATCAGCCCCTTCATGCTGACTTAGAATCAGTGGAAGGCTTCTTGGCTTGCTTCACCTTATTCCAAGGCTGATTGGACCTCCAAGAAGACGAATTGTTTTGGCTTGGAAGAATAGGAGGAAGACTTCTGACCCTTAAAGTTGTGAAAGGTAAGAAAATTAGAATTCTGGCGACCCTTAAGTCTGTTCTTTTTATCCTGAGGTAGAAAGGCTCCCTTTCCACCTGTTATTTTAGAAATGATTTCAGCCAGACCAGGACCAAATAAAGTTTTGCCCTTATAAGGCAAAGACAGAATTGTGGACATGGATGTAACATCTGCAGACCAAGATTTTAACCACAGAACTCTTTGAGCTAGAACAGTGAAGCCAGAAATCTTAGCTTTCAGTCTAAGTACTTGTATGTTGGCATCACTCTTGAAAAAGCCGGGGTGTCGCCAGCGAAACGCGTAGAGTTATTGTGGCTGTGCAAAGGATCCGTAGATACAGACGTCAGGTGGCCCAAGGACGTATCCGATTGGTTGAAAGAACTTTTTCTTTTGCCGGGTATCGTTTGAAAATTGCAATTGGATGCCCTGGATTCCCTGCTGCCTTATGTTCTGGTGAAGCCGTATTGATTGATTTTTTGTACACTGCTGTCTCTTTACTTTTTTCTAGTAAGTGCATTACTAGCGTGTGTTGTGCCTGAATAAAGTACTCCTACCTTGAATCGGATGTGCGCTCTTTCCTTTCTATCACAAATAAAAGTATTGGCCAGCTTAAGAGCCCTGATCCTGCCCTGGATCTCCTCTATAGTAGTTTCCTCTGAAATTAAATCAGATAAGTCATCGCACCAATAAGATGCTGCACCCGCAACTGTAGGAATACCAGTACAAATCCGAATAATCTCTATTCCACTGCCTGAGCAGGCAGGCAGAGGCCTGAGATGAAACCGAGCAAACAGGATGATGTCCATTGCCGCTACCATCAATCCGATTACCTCCATGCACTGAGCCACTGACGGCCGAGGAGTGGACTGAAGGGCTCGACATGTATTCAGAATCTTTGACTTTCTGACCTCTGCCAGAAAAATCTTCATGGATATAGAGTCGATTAGAGTTCCTAAGAAGGGTACCCTTGTCTGCGGAATTAACAAACTCTTTTCCATATTTACCTTCCACCTGTGAGTTCTCAGGAAGGATAGCACAATGTTGGTATGGGACCTTGTTTGCTGATAAGATGACACCTGTATTAGAATATCATCCAGATAAGGCGCCACCGCAATGCTCCGCGGTCTTAGAACCGCCAGCAGAGACCCCAGAACCTTTGTGAAAATTCTTGGTGCCGTGGCCAGACCGAAAGGAAGAGCCATGAACTGAAAGTGTTTGTCCAGGAAGGTAAACCTCAGGAACTTGTGATGATCTCTGTTGATAGGAACATAAAGATATGCATCCTTTAGATCCACTGTCGTCATAAATTGACCCTCCTGGATCAATGGAAGAATGGTACGAATAGTTTCCATCTTGAACGATGGAACTCTGAGAAACTTGTTTAGACTCTTGAGGTCTAAGATAGGTCGAAAGTTCCCACCTTTTTGGGAACTATAAACAGATTTTAATAAAAACCCTGTCCCTGTTCCTGTATTGGAACGGGACAAATTACCCCCATGGAAGAGAGGTCTCTTACACAACGTAAGAACGCCTCTCTTTCAATCTGGTCTAATCTTGAAAGAAGAAATCTTACCCGGGGGGAAAAATTTCTGAACTCCAGTTTGTATCCCTGAGACACTATTTCTATAGCCCAGGGATCCTGAACATATCACGTCCAAGCCTGAATGAAAAAGGAAAGTCTGCCCCCTACCAGATCCGGTCCCGGGTCGGGGGCAAACCCTTCATGCTGACTTGGAATCAGTGGCGGGTTTTTTGGATTGTTTACCTTTGTTCCAAGAGTGGTTTGGTTTCCAAGTTGACTTGGTTTGCGAATAGTTTCCTTCCTATTTAGAGGAGGAAATTAAAGAATTTCCCTTGAAATTTCGAAAGGAACAAAAATTACTCTGTCGTCCCTTCTGCTTATTTCTTTTGTCTTGAGGAAGGAAATGACCTTTGCCTCCCGTGAGGTTAGCGATAACTTCCTTCAATCCAGGTCCAAACAAGGTCTTTCCCTAAGGAATTGCCAAAAGCTTAGATTTGGATGATACATCCGCAGACCAAGGTTTCAACCATAAGGCTCTGCGGGCAAGAATAGAAAAACCTGAACTTTTAGCTGCTAATTTAGTAATTTGCAGGGAAGCATCTGTTATGAAAGAGTTTGCTAATTTTAAAGCTTTAATCCGATCCTGGATTTCTTCCAAAGAAGTCTCAGTCTTAAGAGACTCCGCAAGAGCATCAAACCAATAAGCTGCCGTACTGGTTATTGTAACAATGCATGCGGCAGGTTGTAGTAGTAAACCCTGGTGAACATAGATCTTTTTCAGTAGACCCTCCAACTTCTTATCCATGGGGTCCTTGAAAACACAACTACCCTCAATAGGAATAGTAGTTTGTTTGGCCAAAGTGGAAATAGCCCCTTCCACCTTAGGGACCGATTGCCAAGTTTCCTTGACAGCGTCCGCAATTGGGAACATTTTCTTGAAAATAGGAGAAGGAGAGAAGGGAATACCAGGTCTCTCCCATTCCTTAGCAATAATCTCCGAGGTTTGCTTGGGAACTGGAAAAACCTCCGAGTAAGAAGGAACCTTTAAGTATCTGTCTAACTTACTCAATTTCTCAGGAATGACCACTCCTGCGGAATCACAGTCGTCCAAAGTCACTAAAACCTCCCTGAGTAACAGACGGAGGTGTTCTAGTGTAAACCTGAAAGAAACAACGTCTGAATCAGTCAAAGGTAAGGAACTCCCTGAGTCTGAAATTTCACCTTCCAATAGAACTTCCATACCCTCTATCTCTGATCCCTGGGAGGGTACGTCAGAGGTTGCCACGAGAGCATCAGACACTTCGTTAACCACATAGTTGTCCTTCCTTTTACGTTTGCCTTTAAGTATAGGAAAGGCAGATAAGGCCTCAGAAAGAGTAGAAGACATAACTGCAGCTATATCTCTTAATGTAACTGCAGCAGAAACTTGAGGCGAAGTACAGGGCACTGCTTGGGCGGGCGTTAAAGGCTGGGACGTTTGGGGAGAAAGCTGTGGCATACCCTGACAATTTTTTATCATGAAAATTTTTATCTTTATATCTTAAAGCCCTCCCAATACATGAGGGACAAAAAGGAACAGGAAGTTTCATATTGGCATCCAAACACATTGCGCAAGTAACATTTTCTAAGTCCATTCTATAGAACAGGTCAGAAAATGAAACAAACAAATAACTTGAAATTTTGAAATATTCCTACAAATTTAAGACTGGCCCTTTAAATTATACTGGCCCTTTAAATGTAGCACTCAGAGTCTCTTACTGTATGAGAGAAGAGTAATGTAAAAATAAGTACAATAATAGTATAATACAGTGCTATCAAAATAACAAATTATTTTATTTTACTTTGAACACTGTGTCTTTAAGAATTAAACATAGCCGTTTTTCTTTACTGTGCTGAGCAGAAAAAAAAGACTTTTAATATCTGAGCAGTTTAAGTCTGAAAAATAAACTATTTGCCCCGTTCAGACACCTCACCTCCTCAACAGCTAAGCTGAGGCGCCTACCTGCCGCCAGTCCCCAGGCCTCTCTCAGGAATGTGTCCAGTTGGGCTATTTTTAACCATACGGTTCAGCGCACTGCCCGAAGAGCAGTAACAATACGCAGTAGATGTGTTCCTAGTCTTTAACTTTTTGACCAAAACCGGAACAAGTGTCAATGTAAACTGTGCAACGTCTAGGAAGCACGCGAATAGAAGCCCCGCCCATCGTAGGCATCAATCTTTATACAGATCGTACCGGGAATTTATAATAATAAAAAATGACCGATACTGTCCCTTAGCCTTAGCCCAGTGCCTTTGTACCCATGCCGTCATGATGGGAAACCCCTTCCATCTGAAGAGTCTCATCCCAGAAAAATAAAGTAATAATTTACCCGTGCAGAGTCTACTCTGAGTTTAACTAAGTGTGCCCCAGAATCACTAGAAACTGCACTTACCTTAATGCTGTCTGACAGCAAGACAGCTCCAACAGGTGTAGGAGGTCCTCTCCCTCCCATAGCCCTGTGGAAACAGATAGGACCTGAGTTAGATATCGCTTAGGTCATCCTGAGAAGGGCAGCATATCAATATGGGAGGCGCAGTGAGAATTATGTCCCACCAGTTCCCATTGCTCTAAAGCCACCAAATGCTCTTCTGTAGAGACTGATATGGACTACGGCTACACCCTAAACAAAACAGTACACTCTGGCTCTGTTTTTAAAATAAAAAACTCTTGATTGAAGAATCAAAAACTAACACCTCACTTTGCCATCTCCTATCACTAACATAGGCAAAGAGAATGACTGGGGTGGGAGGGAAGGGAGGAGCTATATAACAGCTCTGCTGTGGTGCTCTTTGCCTCCTCCTGCTGATCAGGAGGCGTAATCCCACAAGTAAGGATGAAATCCGTGGACTTTTTTTTTTATTATTCTTTAAAAAGAAATTGTGACAAGATGTCACAATTTAAGGCTGCTGGAAAGGAGATTTAATTTCCATCAACATAAATGTTTTTTACTGTAAGAGCCATTAAATTGCCTAAGGAGGTAGTGAATGCCAATACCTTAGATACAAATGGCGTAGATACATTTCTGGCTAGAAACAGAATTCAGGTGTGTGTGCAATGTTTGTGTAGTGTGTGTACGCACAATGTTTGTGTAGTGTGTGTACTGTATGTGTGTGTGCACAATGTTTGTGTAGTGTGTGTACTGTATGTGTGTGTGTGCACAATGTTTGTGTAGTGTGTGTACTGTATGTGTGTGTGTGTGTGCACAATGTTTGTGTAGTGTGTGTACTGTATGTGTGTGTGTGTGTGCACAATGTTTGTGTAGTGTGTGTACTGTATGTGTGTGTGCACAATGTTTGTGTAGTGTGTGTACGCACAATGTTTGTGTAGTGTGTGTACTGTATGTGTGTGTGCACAATGTTTGTGTAGTGTGTGTACTGTATGTGTGTGCACAATGTTTGTGTAGTGTGTTTACTGTATGTGTGTGTGTGCACAATGTTTGTGTAGTGTGTTTACTGTATGTGTGTGTGTGTGCACAATGTTTGTGTAGTGTGTGTACTGTATGTGTGTGTGTGCACAATGTTTGTGTAGTGGGTGTACTGTATGTGTGTGTGTGTGTGTGTGTGTGCACAATGTTTGTGTAGTGTGTGTACTGTATGTGTGTGTGTGCACAATGTTTGTGTAGTGTGTGTACTGTATGAGTGTGTGTGTGTGCAAAATGTTTGTGTAGTGTGTGTGTGCAATGTTTGTGTAGTGTGTGTACGCACAATGTTTGTGTAGTGTGTGTACTGTATGTGTGTGTGTGCACAATGTTTGTGTAGTGTGTGTACTGTATGTGTGTGTGCACAATGTTTGTGTAGTGTGTGTACTGTATGTGTGTGTGCACAATGTTTGTGTAGTGTGTGTACTGTATGTGTGTGTGCACAATGTTTGTGTAGTGTGTGTACTGTATGTGTGTGCGTGCGCGCAATGTTTGTGTAGTGTGTGGTCTGTGTGTGCGTACACGCAATGTTTGTGTAGTGTGTGGTCTGTGTGTGCGTACACGCAATGTTTGTGTAGTGTGGGGTCTGTGTGTGCGTACACGCAATGTTTGTGTAGTGTGTGGTCTGTGTGTGCGTGCACGCAATGTTTGTGTAGTGTGTGGTCTGTGTGTGCAATGTTTGTGTAGTGTGTGTACTGTATGTGGGTGGTCTGTGTGTACTGTATGTGTGGGTGCAATGTTTGTGTAGTGTGTCTATGCAATGTTTGTGTAGTGTGTGTACTGTATGTGTGTGGTCTGTATGTGCAATGTTTGTGTAGTGTGTCTATGCAATGTTTGTATAGTGTGTCTATGCAATGTTTGTGTAGTGTGTGTACTGTATGTGTGTGGTCTGTATGTGCAATGTTTGTGTAGTGTGTGTACTGTATGTGTGTGTGTGCATAATGTTTGTGTAGTGTGTGTACTGTATGTGTGTGGTCTGTGTGTGGTCTGCATAGTGTGTGTACTGTATGAGTGTGTGTGTGTGCAAAATGTTTGTGTAGTGTGTGTACTGTATGTGTGTGTGTGTACGCACAATGTTTGTGTAGTGTGTGTACTGTATGTGTGTGTGTGTGCACAATGTTTGTGTAGTGTGTGTACTGTATGTGTGTGCGCGCAATGTTTGTGTAGTGTGTTGTCTGTGTGTGCGTGCACGCAATGTTTGTGTAGTGTGTTGTCTGTGTGTGCGTGCACGCAATGTTTGTGTAGTGTGTGGTCTGTGTGTGCACTGTATGTGTGTGGGGTCTGTATGTGCAATGTTTGTGTAGTGTGTGTACTGTATGTGTGTGTGTGCATAATGTTTGTGTAGTGTGAGTACTGTATGTGTGTGGTCTGTGTGTGGTCTGCATAGTATGTGTACTGTATGTTTGTGTGTGTGCGCAAAATGTTTGTGTAGTGTGTACTGTATGTGTGTACGTGCGCGCAATGTTTGTGCAGTGTGTGGTCTGTGTGTGCGTGCAAAGTTTGTGTAGTGTGTGGTCTATGTGTGTGTGCATGCAATGTTTGCGTAGTGTGTGGTCTGTGTGAGTAATTGGAATGAATCGTGGACTCTCCATGCCATGGGGGGGGGGAATGATGTTATCTTCTACAGTCTGATTATTCCAGTATCACCAATAAACACAATAAATGTTATATAATATTCAAGGCCCATATATAAAGATAGCAGAAGCTCTGTTTATTCCAAGGAAATTGTTTGTGACAAGATTTCACAATTTAAGGCTGCTGGAAAGGAGATTTAATTTCCATCAACATAAATGTTTTTTACTGTAAAAGCAATCAAATTGCTTAACTCATTGCCTAAGGAGGTAGTGAATGCCAATAACTTAGATACAAATGGCGTAGATACATTTCTGGCTAGAAATAGAATTCAGGGATATGATTACTTGTATTAAATTGGTTCACCTTTATAATAAGATTAATTTAAGCTCAACAATGTTTGTGTAGTGTGTGTACTGTATGTGCGTGTGTGTGTGCAATGTTCTTGTAGTGTGTGCACTGTATGTGTGTGTGCGCGCAATGTTTGTGTAGTGTGTCTACTGTATGTGCAATGTTTGTGTAGTGTGTGTGTGGGCGCAATGTTTGTGTAGTGTGTGTACTGTATGTGTGTGTGCAATGTTTGTGTAGTGTGTGTACTGTATGTGTGTGTGTACTGTATGTGTGTGTGTGTGTGCGCAATGTTTGTGTAGTGTGTGTACTGTATGTGTGTGTGCAATGTTTGTGTAGTGTGTGTACTGTATGTGTGTGTGTACTGTATGTGTGTGTGTGTGTGCAATGTTTGTGTAGTGTGTGTACTGTATGTGTGTGGTCTGTGTGTGCCTGAGGAAACAGCTATTCCAGCTGAGACACGCGTTGCAATCTGTTTGTAAACATTTGTTTTTATATACCTTGGGTCACATTAACACCCATAGTGTAGTATGGAAGCCTGAGCGTGAATCATCATTCCTAATACTCTACTACCAGAGCCTTGGAATCAGTTTTGCTGGGACACAGAGTTCCCAGCTCGCGTCCATTAGCACACTGGGTGCTGCTCCATTTGTGAGTATAACTACAAGACCTGTTGTACCTTAAAAACATCAGAGTATCACACAAGGGGTTCCCCTTTTTTTTGTGATTCCCCATTCACAGATTCCTGGTTGCAATGTGTGTACTGTATGTGTGTGTGTGCGCACAATGTTTGTGTAGTGTGTGTACTGTATGTGTGTGTGTGTGTGCGTGTGTGCAATGTTTGTGTAGTGTGTGTACTGTATGTGTGTGTGTGTGTGCAATGTTTGTGTAGTGTGTGTACTGTATGTGTGTGTGTACTGTATGTGTGTGGTCTGTGTGTGCAATGTTTGTGTAGTGTGTGTACTGTATGTGTGTGGTCTGTGTGTGCAATGTTTCTGTAGTGTGTGTACTGTATGTGTGTGGTCTGTGTGTGCAATGTTTGTGTAGTGTGTGTACTGTATGTGTGTGGTCTGTGTGTGCAATGTTTGTGTAGTGTGTGTACTGTATGTGTGTGCGTGTGTGCAATGTATGTGTAGTGTGTGTACTGTATGTGTGTGTGTGCGCACAATGTTTGTGTAGTGTGTGTACTGTATGTGTGTGTGTGCGCACAATGTTTGTGTAGTGTGTGGTCTGTGTGTGCAATGTTTGTGTAGTGTGTGTACTGTATGTGTGTGTGTGCGCACAATGTTTGTGTAGTGTGTGTACTGTATGTGTGTGTGTGTATGTGTGCAATGTTTGTGTAGTGTGTGTACTGTATGTGTGTGGTCTGTATGTGCAATGTTTGTGTAGTGTGTGTACTGTATGTGTGTGTGTAATGTTTGTGTAGTGTGTTGTCTGTGTGTGTGTGCAATGTTTGTGTAGTGTGTGGTCTGTGTGTGCGTGCGCACAATGTTTGTGTAGTGTGTGGTCTGTGTGTGCGTGCGCACAATGTTTGTGTAGTGTGTGGTCTGTGTGTGCGTGCGCACAATGTTTGTGTAGTGTGTGGTCTGTGTGTGCAATGTTTGTGTAGTGTGTGTACTGTATGTGTGTGGTCTGTGTGTGCAATGTTTGTGTAGTGTGTGTACTGTATGTGTGTGGTCTGTGTGTGCAATGTTTGTGTAGTGTGTGTACTGTATGTGTGTGGTCTGTGTGTGCAATGTTTGTGTAGTGTATGTACTGTATGTGTGTGTGTAATGTTTGTGTAGTGTATGTACTGTATGTGTGTGTGTAATGTTTGTGTAGTGTGTGGTCTGTGTGTGCGTGCAATGTTTGTGTAGTGTGTGGTCTGTGTGTGTGTGCAATGTTTGTGTAGTGTGTGGTCTGTGTGTATAAAGATAGCAGAAGCTCTGTTTATTCCAAGGAAATTGTTTGTGACAAGATTTCACAATTTAAGGCTGCTGGAAAGGAGATTTAATTTCCATCAACATAAATGTTTTTTACTGTAAAAGCAATCAAATTGCTTAACTCATTGCCTAAGGAGGTAGTGAATGCCAATAACTTAGATACAAATGGCGTAGATACATTTCTGGCTAGAAATAGAATTCAGGGATATGATTACTTGTATTAAATTGGTTCACCTTTATAATAAGATTAATTTAAGCTCAACAATGTTTGTGTAGTGTGTGTACTGTATGTGCGTGTGTGTGTGCAATGTTCTTGTAGTGTGTGCACTGTATGTGTGTGTGCGCGCAATGTTTGTGTAGTGTGTCTACTGTATGTGCAATGTTTGTGTAGTGTGTGTGTGGGCGCAATGTTTGTGTAGTGTGTGTACTGTATGTGTGTGTGCAATGTTTGTGTAGTGTGTGTACTGTATGTGTGTGTGTACTGTATGTGTGTGTGTGTGTGCGCAATGTTTGTGTAGTGTGTGTACTGTATGTGTGTGTGCAATGTTTGTGTAGTGTGTGTACTGTATGTGTGTGTGTACTGTATGTGTGTGTGTGTGTGCAATGTTTGTGTAGTGTGTGTACTGTATGTGTGTGGTCTGTGTGTGCCTGAGGAAACAGCTAGTCCAGCTGAGACACGCGTTGCAATCTGTTTGTAAACATTTGTTTTTATATACCTTGGGTCACATTAACACCCATAGTGTAGTATGGAAGCCTGAGCGTGAATCATCATTCCTAATACTCTACTACCAGAGCCTTGGAATCAGTTTTGCTGGGACACAGAGTTCCCAGCTCGCGTCCATTAGCACACTGGGTGCTGCTCCATTTGTGAGTATAACTACAAGACCTGTTGTACCTTAAAAACATCAGAGTATCACACAAGGGGTTCCCCTTTTTTTTGTGATTCCCCATTCACAGATTCCTGGTTGCAATGTGTGTACTGTATGTGTGTGTGTGCGCACAATGTTTGTGTAGTGTGTGTACTGTATGTGTGTGTGTGTGTGTGTGCAATGTTTGTGTAGTGTGTGTACTGTATGTGTGTGTGTGTGTGCAATGTTTGTGTAGTGTGTGTACTGTATGTGTGTGTGTACTGTATGTGTGTGGTCTGTGTGTGCAATGTTTGTGTAGTGTGTGTACTGTATGTGTGTGGTCTGTGTGTGCAATGTTTGTGTAGTGTGTGTACTGTATGTGTGTGGTCTGTGTGTGCAATGTTTGTGTAGTGTGTGTACTGTATGTGTGTGGTCTGTGTGTGCAATGTTTGTGTAGTGTGTGTACTGTATGTGTGTGGTCTGTGTGTGCAATGTTTGTGTAGTGTGTGTACTGTATGTGTGTGGTCTGTGTGTGCAATGTTTGTGTAGTGTGTGTACTGTATGTGTGTGGTCTGTGTGCGCACAATGTTTGTGTAGTGTGTGTACTGTATGTGTGTGTGTGCGCACAATGTTTGTGTAGTGTGTGGTCTGTGTGTGCAATGTTTGTGTAGTGTGTGTACTGTATGTGTGTGTGTGCGCACAATGTTTGTGTAGTGTGTGTACTGTATGTGTGTGTGTGTGCGTGCAATGTTTGTGTAGTGTGTGGTCTGTGTGTGCGTGCAATGTTTGTGTAGTGTGTGTACTGTAAGTGTGTGTGTGCGAACAATGTTTGTGTAGTGTGTGGTCTGTGTGTGCGTGCAATGTTTGTGTAGTGTGTGTACTGTATGTGTGTGTGTGCGCACAATGTTTGTGTAGTGTGTGTACTGTATGTGTGTGTGTGTGTGTGTGTGCAATGTTTGTGTAGTGTGTGTACTGTATGTGTGTGGTCTGTGTGTGCAATGTTTTTGTAGTGTGTGTACTGTATGTGTGTGCGTGCGTGCAATGTATGTGTAGTGTGTGTACTGTATGTGTGTGTGTGCGCACAATGTTTGTGTAGTGTGTGTACTGTATGTGTGTGTGTGCGCACAATGTTTGTGTAGTGTGTGGTCTGTGTGTGCGTGCAATGTTTGTGTAGTGTGTGGTCTGTGTGTGCAATGTTTGTGTAGTGTGTGGTCTGTGTGTGCAATGTTTGTGTAGTGTGTGTACTGTATGTGTGTGGTCTGTGTGTGCAATGTTTGTGTAGTGTGTGTACTGTATGTGTGTGGTCTGTGTGTGCAATGTTTGTGTAGTGTATGTACTGTATGTGTGTGGTCTGTGTGTGTAATGTTTGTGTAGTGTATGTACTGTATGTGTGTGGTCTGTGTGTGTAATGTTTGTGTAGTGTGTGTACTGTATGTGTGTGGTCTGTGTGTGTAATGTTTGTGTAGTGTGTGTACTGTATGTGTGTGTGTGCGTGCAATGTATGTGTAGTGTGTGTACTGTATGTGTGTGTGTGCGTGCAATGTATGTGTAGTGTGTGTACTGTATGTGTGTGTGCGCACAATGTTTGTGTAGTGTGTGGTCTGTGTGTGCGTGCAATGTTTGTGTAGTGTGTGGTCTGTGTGTGTAATGTTTGTGTAGTGTGTGTACTGTATGTGTGTGCGTGCGTGCAATGTATGTGTAGTGTGTGTACTGTATGTGTGTGGTCTGTGTTCAATGTTTGTGTAGTGTGTGTACTGTATGTGTGTGCGTGTGCATAATGTTTGTGTAGTGTGTGCAATGTTTTTATAGTGTGTGTATTGTATGTGTGTGGTCTGTGTGTGAGCAATGTTTGTGTAGTGTGTGTACTGTGTGCGCAATGTTTGTGTAGTGTGTGTACAATGTTTGTATAGTGTGTGTACAATGTTTGTATAGTGTGTGTACAATGTTTGTATAGTGTGTATACAATGTTTGTGTAGTGTATGTGTGTGCAATGTATGTGTGTGCAGTGTGTTTGTGTGTGTACTGTATGTGTGTGCAATGTTTGTATAGTGTGTGTGCAATGTTTGTGTAGTGTGTGTACTGTATGTGTGTGGTCTGTGTGTGCAATGTTTGTGTAGTGTGTGTACTGTATGTGTGTGGTCTGTGTGTGCAATGTTTGTGTAGTGTGTGTACTGTATGTGTGTGGTCTGTGTGTGCAATGTTTGTGTAGTGTGTGGTCTGTGTGTGTGTGCAATGTTTGTGTAGTGTGTGGTCTGTGTGTGCAATGTTTGTGTAGTGTGTGTATTGTATGTGTGTGGTCTGTGTGTGCAATGTTTGTGTAGTGTGTGTATTGTATGTGTGTGGTCTGTGTGTGCAATGTTTGTGTAGTGTGTGTACTGTGTGTGAGCAATGTTTGTGTAGTGTGTGTGGTCTGTGTGTGGTCTGCGTAGTGTGTGTACTGTGTGTGCGCAATGTTTGTGTAGTGTGTGTACTGTGTGCGCAATGTTTGTGTAGTGTGTGTACTGTATGTGTGTACTGTATGTTTCTGAGCAATGTTTGTGTAGTGTGTAGTGCATGTGTGTGTGCAGTTTGTGTAGTGTGTGTAATTTGTGTGTGCAATGTTTGTGTAGTGTGTGTACAGTTTGTATAGTGTTTATACAATGTTTGTGTAGTGTATGTGTGTGCAATGTATGTGTGTGTGTGTGTGCAATGTATGTGTGTGCAGTGTGTTTGTGTGTGCAATGTTTGTGTAGTGTGTGTACTGTATGTTTGTGAGCAATGTTTGTGTAGTGTGTGGTCTGTGTGTGTGCACAATGTTTGTGTAGTGTGTGGTCTGTGTGTGCAATGTTTGTGTAGTGTGTGTACTGTATGTGTGCAATGTTTGTGTAGTGTGTGTACTGTATGTGTGTGTGCGCACGTTTGTGTAGTGTGTGTACGCACAATGTTTGTGTAGTGTGTGGTCTGTGTGTGCGTGCAATGTTTGTGTAGTGTGTGTACTGTATGTGTGTGTGTGCACAATGTTTGTGTAGTGTGTGGTCTGTGTGTGCGTGCAATGTTTGTGTAGTGTGTGGTCTGTGTGTACAGTATGTGTGTGGTCTGTGTGTGCAATGTTTGTGTAGTGTGTGTACTGTATGTGTGTGCGCACAATGTTTGTGTAGTGTGTGGTCTGTGTTTGCGGGCACGCAATGTTTGTGTAGTGTGTGGTCTGTGTGTACTGTATGTGTGTGGTCTGTGTGTGCAATGTTTGTGTAGTGTGTGTACTGTATTTGTGTGTGGTCTGTATGTGCAATGTTTGTGTAGTGTGTACGTGCAATGTTTGTGTAGTGTGTACTGTATGTGTGCGTGTGTGTGCAATGTTTGTGTAGTGTGTACTGTATGTGTGTGCGTGCAATGTTTGTGTAGTGTGTGTACTGTATGTGTGTGTACTGCATGCGTGTGTATTGTATGCGTGTGTACTGTATGTGTTTGTGTACTGTATGTGTGTGTACTGCATGCGTGTGTACTGCATGCGTGTGTACTGTATGTGTGTGTACTGTATGTGTGTGTACTGTATGTATGTGTGCTGTATGTGTTTGTGTACTGTATGTGTTTGTGTACTGTATGTATGTGTGCTGTATGTGTGTGTACTGTATGTGTTTGTGTGCTGTATGTATGTGTGCTGTATGTGTGTGTACTGTATGTGTTTGTGTACTGTATGCATGTGTGCTGTATGTGTGTGTACTGCATGCGTGTGTACTGTATGTGTGTGTACTGCATGTGTTTGTGTACTGTATGTATGTGTGCTGTATGTGTGTGTACTGTATGTGTTTGTGTACTGTATGTATGTGTGCTGTATGTGTGTGTACTGTATGTATTTGTGTACTGTATTTATGTGTGCTGTATGTGTGCGTACTGTGTGTTTGCGTACTGTATGTGTGTGTACTGTATGTGTGTGTACTGTGTGTTTGTGTATTGTGTGTGTGTGTACTGTATGTGTGTGTACTGTATGTGTGTGTACTGTATGTGTGTGTACTGTATGTGTGCGTACTGTATGTGTGCGTACTGTGTGTGTGTGTACTGTATGTGTGTGTACTGTATGTGTGTGTACTGTATGTGTGTGTACTGTATGTGTTTGTGTACTGTATGTGTGTGTATTGTATGTGTGTGTACTGTATGTGTGTGTACTGTATGTGTGTGTGTGTACTGTGTGTGTGCGTACTGTGAGTGTGCGTACTGTATGTGTGCGTACTGTATGTATGTGTACTGTATGTGTGCGTACTGTGTTTGTGTACTGTATGTGTGCGTACTGTGTTTGTGTACTGTATGTGTGTGTACTGTATGTGTGTGTACTGCATGCGTGTGTACTGTATGTGTGTGTACTGTATGTGTGTGTACTGTATGTGTGCGTACTGTGTGTTTGTGTACTGTATGCGTGTGTACTGTATGCGTGTGTACTGTATGTGTGTGTACTGTATGTGTGTGTACTGTATGTGTGCGTGTGTACTGCATGCGTGTGTACTGCATGCGTGTGTACTGCATGCGTGTGTACTGCATGCGTGTGTACTGCATGCGTGTGTACTGTATGCGTGTGTACTGTATGTGTGCGTACTGTGTGTTTGTGTACTGTATGTGTGTGTACTGTATGTGTGTGTACTGTATGTGTGTACACTGTATGTGTGTACTGTATGTGTGTGTACTGTATGTGTGCGTACTGTATGTATGTGTACTGTATGTGTGCGTACTGTATGTATGTGTACTGTATGTGTGCGTACTGTGTGTTTGTGTACTGTATGTGTGTGTACTGTATGTGTGTGTACTGTATGTGTGTACTGTATGTATGTGTACTGTATGTGTGTGTGCTGTATGTGTGCGTACTGTATGTATGTGTACTGTATGTGTGCGTACTGTATGTGTGCGTACTGTATGTGTGTGTACTGTATGTGTGTGTACTGTATGTGTGCGTACTGTATGTATGTGTACTGTATGTGTGTGTGTATTGTATGTGTGTGTACTGTATGTGTGCGTACTGTATGTATGTGTACTGTATGTGTGCGTACTGTGTGTGTGTGTACTGTATGTGTGTGTACTGTATGTGTGTGTATTGTATGTGTGTGTGTGTACTGTGTGTACAATGTTTGCGTAGTGTACGTGTGTGCAATGCATGTATGTGTGTGTACTGTGTGTTTGTGTACTGTATGTGTGTGTACTGTATGTGTGTGTATTGTATGTGTGTGTGTGTGTACTGTGTGTACAATGTTTGCGTAGTGTACGTGTGTGCAATGCATGTATGTGTGCGTACTGTGTGTTTGTGTACTGTATGTGTGTGTACTGTATGTGTGTGTACTGTATGTGTGTGTATTGTATGTGTGTGTGTGTACAATGTTTGCGTAGTGTACGTGTGTGCAGTGTGTGTACTGTATGTGTGTGTACTGTATGTGTTTGTGTACTGTATGTGTTTGTGTACTGTATGTGTCTGTATTGTATGTGTGTGTGTGTGTACTGTATGTGTGTGTGTACTGTATGCGTGTGTACTGTATGTGTGTGTACTGTATGCGTGTGTACTGTATGTGTGTGTACTGTATGTGTGTGTACTGTATGTGTGTGTACTGTATATGTTTGTGTACTGTATGTGTATGTACTGTATGTGTGTGTACTGTATGTGTGTGTACTGTATGTGTATGTACTGTATGTGTTTGTGTACTGTATGTGTGTGTATTGTATGTGTGTGTGTGTGTACTGTGTGTTTGTGTACTGTATGTGTTTGTGTACTGTATGTGTGTGTACTGTATGTGTGTGTATTGTATGCGTGTGTACTGTATGTGTGTGTACTGTATGCGTGTGTACTGCATGCGTGTGTACTGTATGTGTGTGTACTGCATGCGTGTGTACTGCATGCGTGTGTACTGCATGCGTGTGTACTGCATGCGTGTGTACGTGTGTGTACTGTGTGTTTGTGTATTGTATGTGTTTGTGTACTGTATGTGTGTGTACTGTATGCGTGTGTACTGTATGTGTGTGTACTGCATGCGTGTGTACTGTATGCGTGTGTACTGTATGTGTGTGTACTGTATGTGTGCGTACTGTGTGTTTGTGTACTGTATGTGTGTGTACTGTATGTGTGTGTACTGTATGTGTGTACTGTATGTGTGTGTACTGTATGTGTGCGTACTGTATGTATGTGTACTGTATGTGTGCGTACTGTATGTATGTGTACTGTATGTGTGCGTACTGTGTGTTTGTGTACTGTATGTGTGTGTACTGTATGTGTGTGTACTGTATGTGTGCGTACTGTATGTGTGTGTGTATTGTATGTGTGTGTACTGTATGTGTGTGTACTGCATGCGTGTGTACTGTATGTGTGCGTACTGTGTGTTTGTGTACTGTATGTGTGTGTACTGTATGTGTGTGTACTGTATGTGTGTGTACTGTATGTGTCTGTATTGTATGTGTGTGTGTGTGTACTGTGTGTGTGTGTACTGTGTGTGTGTGTACTGTATGTGTGTGTACTGTATGTGTTTGTGTACTGTATGCGTGTGTACTGTATGCGTGTGTACTGTATGCGTGTGTACTGTATGTGTGTGTACTGTATGCGTGTGTACTGTATGTGTGTGTACTGTATGCGTGTGTACTGTATGCGTGTGTACTGTATGCGTGTGTACTGTATGCGTGTGTACTGTATGCGTGTGTACTGTATGTGTGTGTACTGTATGTGTATGTACTGTATGCGTGTGTACTGTATGCGTGTGTACTGTATGTGTGTATACTGTATGCGTGTGTACTGTATGTGTGTGTACTGTATGCGTGTGTACTGCATGCGTGTGTACTGTATGTGTGTGTACTGTATGTGTGTGTACTGTATGCGTGTGTACTGTATGCGTGTACTGTATGCGTGTACTGTATGTGTGTGTACTGTATGTGTGTGTACTGTATGCGTGTGTACTGTATGTGTATGTACTGCATGCGTGTGTACTGCATGCGTGTGTACTGTATGCGTGTGTACTGTATGTGTGTGTACTGTATGTGTGTGTACTGTATGTATGTGTGTGTACTGTATGTGTGTGTACTGCATGCGTGTGTACTGCATGCGTGTGTACTGCATGCGTGTGTACTGCATGCGTGTGTACTGTATGTGTGTGTACTGTATGTGTTTGTGTACTGTATGTGTATGTACTGTATGTGTTTGTGTACTGTATGTGTGTGTATTGTATGTGTGTGTGTGTGTGTACTGTGTGTGTGTGTACTGTATGTGTTTGTGTACTGTATGTGTGTGTATTGTATGCGTGTGTACTGTATGTGTGTGTACTGTATGCGTGTGTACTGCATGCGTGTGTACTGTATGTGTGTGTACTGTATGCGTGTGTACTGCATGCGTGTGTACTGCAGGCGTGTGTACTGTATGTGTGTGTACTGTGTGTTTGTGCATTGTATGTGTTTGTGTACTGTATGTGTGTGTACTGTATGTGTGTGTACTGTATGTGTGTGTATTGTATGTGTGTGTATTGTATGTGTGTGTGTGTGTGTGTGTGTACTGTGTGTACAATGTTTGCGTAGTGTACGTGTGTGCAATGCATGTATGTGTTTGTACTGTATGTTTATGTGTTTGTGTACAGTACACCCCCAGGAGGATGTTGAGAGGAATCGCAGGGTGCACAACTTCAGAGCTATGGTTAACTGTTACACTTTAAATAAAAAGTGGGAAAAAACACATAAAAAACATTTAAAAGTAGAGTTACCCTTATTATAAAACTATATAAAAAAAATCATTAAAAAAAATAAATATTGCCTAAAAAAAAGTTATAAGGGCTCAAAGATATGAGGTCTCAGGTGTTATAAAAAAAAGACTACAAAGGGCTTTAACAAAGAGATACATACCTTAACATGTCTTAAAGGGACAGTGCACACTAATTTTCATATAACTGCATGTAATAGACACTACTATAAAGAAGAATATGCACAGACGCTGATCTAAAAATCCAGTATAAATCTTTTTAAAAACTTCTTAGAAGCTCCTAGTTTAGCACTGTTGATGAGGTTGACTGGGACACCCAGTGAAAGGGGCAGACACCCCCCTGCCCTGCATGTGAAAAGACAGATAACATAAATAGGATCCACCAGTAGTCTGTAAATGCGCGTATACATCTGGCACTGTGGGGCTTGCTTAGAAGTCTGAAAATCAGCACAATATTATAAAAAAATAAGCAAAACTAAACATTGTTACAAAAACACTTCCAGATGGGCTATATAAATGGATCATCTTCAAAACATTTATGAATAGAATAATCTAGTGTACAAGGTCCCTTTAAATGTGTGTATATATAGACATATCTAAGCAACGGAGCCGTTTACAGCTACGTAGGTAAAAAACATAAAAAAGCATATTTAAAATGTTTAACTGTGTGTCCTGTAAATAGTTTTTTCTTCACTTTTCATGCTCCATTAAAGTCTATGGGGGAATACGTTAACGAGGTTGTGATATTCGAACCTCATCTTTTTTTGCGCATCAGGTTAGCTTGAACAAAAACGTTCTACTTTTATCTTGTAATACATGCATGCAAAAAGCCTCCGTCTAGCACGCCAGTGGGGGCGATAATTAGCGCTCCACTCGTTATCTAGCCCGTAGTCCGATAAGCATTTCCCACCTCATTAATAGATTGCTGAAACTGCCACTGGGTAGAGATGTCACAAAGATAAACGCTGAAGGTGATGAATTGAAGAATAATAAAAAAATTACAGGTAGAACAATTCACTAAAAACTACACTTAATTTGTTTTCACTGATTGCTGTTTAGTTTGCTTTATTTCTAAGCAGTAAAATACTTTAATACATTTTCAGATTTACATTTTAGCCACACGTTACACACAAAAAAGACCCACTGGGCTGTCCGCTCATTTGGGGACATTAATCAGGGGCATCGCAAATAAACATTAAAAAGAGATATTCAAGCTTTATACAAAGTAATAAAATGAAGATAAAGACGACATTGTTTTTTAATCTTCTATTAATTTAAAGCTTAGACCCGTCTTAACCTGTACAGCAGCGCAGAGCATTATACAACTGTGCTTTTTTAGGCAATTAGACGTTTGGATTATCTCGAATCGCTGCTATTTTTAAGCACCCTCTGGGAATATTAACCCTGAAAGTTCTTTTTCTTTATAACTGAAGACTGATAATAATTATCAAGGTATAGGGACAAGTAAGGTCGTCCTGAGATGACACTAGTATGACACGAGCACAGCACGTGCAGGCAGTCATTATCACATTATACAGAGGCCAGCGCTAGATAGAGATACTGCAGCAAATTA
Source organism: Bombina bombina (assembly GCF_027579735.1). Taxonomy (NCBI): domain Eukaryota; kingdom Metazoa; phylum Chordata; class Amphibia; order Anura; family Bombinatoridae; genus Bombina; species Bombina bombina. The sequence continues at coordinate 42,546,852 of NC_069499.1, read as the reverse complement.
AGGGGAAGTGATGTGTTAAAGGGACAGTAAATTCAAATTAATATTTCATGATTTAAACAGAGCATGCAGTTTTAAATAATTTTCCAATTTCATTTTATTCATTTTAGTCTTGATATCATTTACTGAAAATCAAAACTGGGAGTTAGCTGAAACCATCTGGTAAGCCAATGACAAGAGGCATATGTGTGTATGCACCAATCACCAGCTAGCTCCCAGTAATGATATTGAGGTAGCAGTAACACTGCTTGTCCAGAGCAGAAACTGCTACTAATCAAATCAGCAGCGCCAGTTGCACAACTAGGTAACTAGGCAACTGTCCCCACTGATTGGATCAGAGGCAGTTTCCTTTCAAGATGAGCAGTGCTCTGCGGGTCTTGATCGGTACTTTAACTATGTGTTTAAAACCCTTTGCAGGTGTTGCAAAATAGAACATGTTATTTTAATGACGCTTTAATCATAAAAAGAATTGGAATGGACACCGTGATAGGCTTAAAATTTTACTTTGAGCTTCTAATGCTTTATATATTTATTTATATTGATATATATTAATTATCTGTGGATGGCTCTTATGCTAAGTTGACAATACCTGAGCTAACTGATAAGATGATGTGTTAAAGGGACGTTGTGCTTTAAAATGAGTTTCCCCTTAATGCCTTTGTTGTTATACCAACAGTGAAGTATAAAATGTATGGTTAATTGCCCCTTGAAATTTATTTTGCATATGAAAAAAATGGTTTTGCTCATTGAAACCAGAACCCACTCAAAAGGTCTGAGCTATCAGAAACAATAAACCTCCATATCTTATCTATCTCTTTATAAACAAGGCCAATATTTTACATTATAATGGTCTTATAACATAACAGGAAGATCAAATTATTATTTTTTTTGTGATTCAATAGAGTGAACAACTTTAAAAAAGTTCCCAGTTAACTAATGATATCAAATTTACTTCATTCTCTTTATACCCTTTGTTGTAGCAGCTCCTTTGCATGATAGCAAACTAAGGCCTAGATTTGGAGTTTGGCGGTAGATGGGCTGTTAACGCTACGCGGGCTTTTTTCTGGCCGCACCATAAAATTAACTCTGGTATCGAGAGTTCAAAAAAATGCTGCGTTAGGTTCCAAAAAAGGAGCGTAGAGCATTTTTACCGCAAATGCAACTCTCGATACCAGAGTTGCTTACGGACGCGGCCAGCCTCAAAAACGTGCTCATGCACGATTCTCCCATAGGAAACAATGGGGCTGTTTGAGCTGAAAAAAAACCTAACACCTGCAAAAAAGCAGCGTTCAGCTCCTAACGCAGCCCCATTGTTTCCTATGGGGAAACACTTCCTACGTCTGCTCCTAACACTCTAACATGTACCCCGAGTCTAAACACCCCTAACCTTACACTTATTAACCCCTAATCTGCCGCCCCCGCTATCGCTGACCCCTGCATTATATTATTAACCCCTAATCTTCCGCTCCGTAAACCGCCGCAACTTACATTATCCCTATGTACCCCTAATCTGCTGCCCCTAACACCGCCGACCCCTATATTATATTTATTAACCCCTAATCTGCCCCCCTCAACGTCGCCGACACCTGCCTACACTTATTAACCCCTAATCTGCCGAGCGGACCTGAGCGCTACTATAATAAAGTTATTAACCCCTAATCCGCCTCACTAACCCTATCATAAATAGTATTAACCCCTAATCTGCCCTCCCTAACATCGCCGACACCTAACTTCAATTATTAACCCCTAATCTGCCGACCGGAGCTCACCGCTATTCTAATAAATGGATTAACCCCTAAAGCTAAGTCTAACCCTAACACTAACACCCCCCTAACTTAAATATAATTTAAATCTAACGAAATTAATTAACTCTTATTAAATAAATTATTCCTATTTAAAGCTAAATACTTACCTGTAAAATTAATCCTAATATAGCTACACTATAAATTATAATTATATTGTAGCTATTTTAGGATTTATATTTATTTTACAGGTAACTTTGTATTTATTTTAACCAGGTACAATAGCTATTAAATAGTTAAGAACTATTTAATAGTTACCTAGTTAAAATAATAACAAAATTACCTGTAAAATAAGTCCTAACCTAAGTTATAATTAAACCTAACACTACCCTATCAATAAATTAATTAAATAAAATACCTACAATTACCTACAATAAAACCTAACACTACACTATCAATAAATAAATTAAATACAATTTCTACAAATAACTACAATTACATAAACTAACTAAAGTACAAAAAATAAAAAAGAACTAAGTTACAAAAAATAAAAAAATATTTACAAACATAAGAAAAATATTACAACAATTTTAAACTAATTACACCTACTCTAAGCCCCCTAATAAAATAACAAAGACCCCCAAAATAAAAAAATGCCCTACCCTATTCTAAATTAATAAATTTAAAAGCTCTTTTACCTTACCAGCCCTGAACAGGGCCCTTTGCGGGGCATGCCCCAAGAAATTCAGCTCTTTTGCCTGTAAAAAAAAACATACAATACCCCCCCCCCCAACATTACAACCCACCACCCACATACCCCTAATCTAACCCAAACCCCCCTTAAATAAACCTAACACTAAGCCCCTGAAGATCATCCTACCTTGTCTTCACCATACCAGGTTCACCGATCGGTCCAGAAGAGCTCCTCCGATGTCCTGATCCAAGCCCAAGCGGGGGGCTGAAGAGGTCCATGATCCGGCTGAAGTCTTCATCCAAGCGGGCCAGAAGAGGTCTTCCATCCGATTGAAGTCTTCATCCAAGCGGCATCCATCCGAAGCGAAGCGGCAGCATCCTGAAGACCTCCACCGCGGAACATCCATCCTGGCCGACGACTGAACGACGAATGACGGTTCCTTTAAATGACGTCACCCAAGATGGCGTCCCTCGAATTCCGATTGGCTGATAGGATTCTATCAGCCAATCGGAATTAAGGTAGGAATATTCTGATTGGCTGATGGAATCAGCCAATCAGAATCAAGTTCAATCCGATTGGCTGATCCAATCAGCCAATCAGATAGAGCTCGCATTCTATTGGCTGATCGGAACAATTTTGAGTGACTCCAAATACCGGCGGTAGCCTAAAACCAGCGTTAGGAGCCTCTAACGCTGGTTTTCACGGCTAACGCCGAACTCTAAATCTAGGCCTAAGATAGGCTCAGGAGTGTGCCTTAAGTACTATGTATAACATTGTTACAAACACTACTGCCACATAGTGCTCAAGGCACATGCTCACACCTGACCTACCTCAGTATGCTCTCATGGATAAAAGCTACGTTTCAACAAAGAAGATCAAGAGAAAAGAAAAAATATGATAAAGTAAGTAAATCAGAAAATTGTACACACTATCAGAATCATGAAAATGTAACTTGCCTGCTGTGTCCCTTTAAACATACTGAGCTTACATGATGATAAACCTGCTGCATCCCTTCCATACCTAATGCAATATGATTTAGCTAAATAAGATGGCAAGTAATGATGCTGGTATCTGCAGTAAATGTAGCATTTTATGAATATAGTTGAGTGGAAGGCAATATTGCGCTTTCCCGAGGGCAATATTTGCGCTCCACTCAGTAATATTGGGTCGCATTCACATTACCTGGAAGCCTTGCGCTTAATGAGAGCGCACTTCCATAGGTTTAAATGGAAGCCTCATTTTCATGCTGCGAGACACAGCAAACCACCTAGCACAGCACAGGGGGCAAACCGTGCAGTGTTGGGCAGCAAAATAACATAATTTATGTAAGAACTTACCTGATAAATTCATTTCTTTCAGATTAGCAAGAGTCCATGAGCTAGTGACTTATGGGATATACATTCCTACCAGGAGGGGCAAAGTTTCCCAAACCTCAAAATGCCTATAAATACACCCCTCACCACACCCACAAATCAGTTTAACGAATAGCCAAGAAATGGGGTGATAAGAAAAAAGTGCGAAGCATAAATAAGGAATTGGAATAATTGTGCTTTATACAAAAAAAATCATAACCACCACAAAAAAAGGGTGGGCCTCATGGACTCTTGCTAATATGAAAGAAATGAATTTATCAGGTAAGTTCTTACATAAATTATGTTTTCTTTCATGTAATTAGCAAGAGTCCATGAGCTAGTGACGTATGGGATAATGACTACCCAAGATGTGGATCTTCCACGCAAGAGTCACTAGAGAGGGAGGGATAAAATAAAGACAGCCAATTCCGCTGAAAAAAATTCACACCCAAAAATAAAGTTTAAATCTTATAAAGAAAAAAACTGAAAATATAAGCAGAAGATTCAAACTGAAACAGCTGCCTGAAGTACTTTTCTACCAAAGACAGCTTCAGAAGAAGAAAACACATCAAAATGGTAGAATTTAGTAAAAGTATGCAAAGAAGACCAAGTTGCTGCTTTGCAAATCTGATCAACCGAAGCTTCATTCCTAAACGCCCAGGAAGTAGAAACTGACCTAGTAGAATGAGCTGTAATCCTTTGAGGCGGAGTTTTACCCGACTCAACATAAGCATGATGAATTAAAGATTTCAACCAAGATGCCAAAGAAATGGCAGAGGCCTTCTGACCTTTCCTAGAACCGGAAAAGATAACAAATAGACTACAAGTCTTTCGGAAATTCTTAGTAGCTTCAACATAATATTTCAAAGCTCTAACTACATCCAAAGAATGCAATGATTTCTCCTTAGAATTCTTAGGATTAGGACATAATGAAGGAACCACAATTTCTCTACTAATGTTGTTGGAATTCACAACCTTAGGTAAAAATTTAAAAGAAGTTCGCAACACCGCCTTATCCTGGTGAAAAATCAGAAAAGGAGACTCACAAGAAAGAGCAGATAATTCAGAAACTGTTCTGGCAGAAGAGATGGCCAAAAGGAACAAAACTTTCCAATAAAGTAATTTAATGTCCAATGAATGCATAGGTTCAAACGGAGGAGCTTGAAGAGCCCTCAGAACCAAATTCAAACTCCAAGGAGGAGAAATTGACTTAATGACAGGTTTTATACGAACCAAAGCTTTTACAAAACAATGAATATCAGGAAGATTAGCAATCTTTCTGTGAAAAAGAACAGAAAGAGCAGAGATTTGTCCTTTCAAGGAACTTGCAGACAAACCTTTATCCAAACCATCCTGAAGAAACTGTAAAATTCTCAGAATTTTAAAAGAATGCCAGGAAAAATGATGAGAAAGACACCAAGAAATATAAGTCTTCCAGACTCTATAATATATCTCCCTAGATACAGATTTACGAGCCTGTAACATAGTATTAATCACAGAGTCAGAGAAACCTCTTTGACTAAGAATCAAGCGTTCAATCTCCATACCTTTAAATCTAAGGATTTGAGATCCTGATGGAAAAAAGGACCTTGCGACAGAAGGTCTGGCCTTAACGGAAGAGTCCACGGTTGGCAAGAGGCCATCCGGACAAGATCCGCATACCAAAACCTGTGAGGCCATGCTGGAGCTACCAGCAGAACAAACGAGCATTCCTTCAGAATCTTGGAGATTACTCTTGGAAGAAGAACTAGAGGCGGAAAGATATAGGCAGGATGATACTTCCAAGGAAGTGACAATGCATCCACTGCTACCGCTTGAGGATCCCTGGATCTGGACAGATACCTGGGAAGTTTCTTGTTTAGATGAGAGGCCATCAAATCTATTTCTGGAAGTCCCCACATTTGAACAATCTGAAGAAATACCTCTGGGTGAAGAGACCATTCGCCCGGATGTAACGTTTGGCGACTGAGATAATCCACTTCCCAATTGTCTATACCTGGGATATGAACCACAGAAACTAGACAGGAGTTGGATTCCGCCCATACCAGAATTCGAGATACTTCTTTCATAGCCAGAGGACTGTGAGTCCCTCCTTGATGATTGATGTATGCCACAGTTGTGACATTGTCTGTCTGAAAACAAATGAACGATTCTCTCTTTAGAAGAGGCCAAGACTGAAGAGCTCTGAAAATTGCACGGAGTTCCAAAATATTGATCGGTAATCTCACCTCCTGAGATTCCCAAACCCCTTGTGCTGTCAGAGACCCCCACACAGCTCCCCAACCTGTAAGACTTGCATCTGTTGAAATTACAGTCCAGGTCAGAAGAACAAAAGAAGCCCCCTGAACTAAACGATGGTGATCTGTCCACCACGTCAGAGAGTGTCGTACAATCGGTTTTAAAGATATTGATTGAGATATCTTTGTGTAATCCCTGCACCACTGGTTCAGCATACAGAGCTGAAGAGGCCGCATGTGAAAACGAGCAAAGGGGATCGCGTCCGATGCAGCAGTCATAAGACTTAGAATTTCCATGCATAAGGCTACCGAAGGGAATGATTTTGACTGAAGGTTTCGACAAGCTGATATCAATTTTAGACGTCTTTTGTCTGTCAAAGATAGAGTCATGGACACTGAATCTATCTGGAAACCTAAAAAGGTTACCTGTGTCAGAGGAATCAATGAACTTTTTGGTAAATTGATCCTCCAACCATGATGTTGAAGAAACAACACAAGTCGATTCGTATGAGATTCTGCTAAATGTGAAGACTGAGCAAGTACCAAGATATCGTCCAAATAAGGAAATACCACAATACCCTGTTCTCTGATTACAGACAGAAGGGCACCGAGAACCTTCGAAAAACTTCTTGGAGCTGTAGCTAGGCCAAACGGCAGAACCACAAACTGGTAATGCTTGTCTAGGAAAGAGAATCTCAGAAACTGATAGTGATCTGGATGAATCGGAATATGCAGATATGTATCCTGTAAATCTATTGTAGACATATAATGCCCTTGCTGGACAAAAGGCAGGATAGTCCTTACAGTTACCATTTTGAATGTTGGTATCCTTACATAACGATTCAATATTTTTAGATCCAGAACTGGTCTGAAGGAATTCTCCTTCTTTGGTACAATGAAGAGATTTGAATAAAACCCCAGTCCCTGTTCCAGAACTGGAACTGGCATAATTACTCCAGCCAACTATAGATCTGAAACACATTTCAGAAATGCTTGAGCCTTCGCTGGGTTTACTGGGACACGGGAAAGAAAAAATCTCTTTGCAGGAGGCCTTATCTTGAAGCCAATTCTGTACCCTTCTGAAACAATGTTCTGAATCCAAAGATTGTGAACGGAATTGATCCAAATTTCTTTGAAAAAACGTAATCTGCCCCCTACCAGCTGAGCTGGAATGAGGGCCGCACCTTCATGTGAACTTAGGAGCTGGCTTTGATTTTCTAAAAGGCTTGGATTTATTCCAGACTGGAGATGGTTTCCAAACTGATACCGCTCCTGAGGATGAAGGATCAGGTTTTTGTTCCTTGTTGTGACGAAAGGAACGAAAACTATTATTAGACCTAAATTTACCTTTAGATTTTTTATCCTGTGGTAAAAAAGTTCCTTTCCCTCCAGTAACAGTTGAGATAATAGAATCCAACTGAGAACCAAACAATTTATTACCCTGGAAAGAAAGGGAAAGCAGAGTAGACTTAGAAGACATATCAGCATTCCAAGTTTTAAGTCATAAAGCTCTTCTAGCTAAAATAGCTAGAGACATATACCTGACATCAACTCTAATGATATCAAAGATGGCATCACAAATAAAATTATTAGCAAGAGTAGAGACAGCCCCATCAACCTTAGGGATTTTGTCCTAAAACTCTAATCTGTCAGATGGCACAGGATATAATTGCTTAAAACGTTTAGAAGGAGTAAATGAATTACCCAAATTATTCCATTCCCTGGAAATTACTTCAGAAATAGCACCAGGGACAGGAAAAACTTCTGGAATAACTACAGGAGATTTAAAAACCTTATCTAAACGTTTAGATTTAGTATCAAGAGGACCAGAATCCTCAATTTCTAATGCAATTAGGACTTCTTTAAGTAAAGAACGAATAAATTCCATTTTAAATAAATATGAAGATTTATCAGCATCAACCTCTGAGACAGAATCCTCTGAACCAGAAGAACCATTATCAGAATCAGAATGATGATGTTCATTTAAAAATTCATCTGAAAAATGAGAAGTTTTAAAAGACTTTTTACATTTACTAGAAGGAGGAATAACAGACATAGCCTTCTTAATGGATTTAGAAACAAAATCTCTTATGTTATCAGGAACACTCTGAGTATTAGATGTTGACGGAACAGCAACAGGTAATGTAACAGTACTAAAGGAAATATTATCTGCATTAACAAGTTTGTCATGACAAACAGTACAAACAACAGCTGGAGGAACAGATACCATAAGTTTACAGCAGATACATTTAGCTTTGGTAGCTCCAGCACCAGGCAGCGATTTTCCAGAAGTAACTTCTGACTCAGTTTCAACGTGGGACATCTTGCAATATGTAATAGAAAAAACAACATATAAAGCAAAATTGATCAAATTCCTTAAATGACAGTTTCAGGAATGGGAAAAAATGCCAGTGAACCAGCTTCTAGCAACCAGAAGCAATAAATAATGAGACTTAAATAATGTGGAGACAATAGTGATGCCCATATTTTTTTAGCGCCAAAAATGACGCCCACATTATTTGGCGCCTAAATGCTTTTGGCGCCAAAAATGACGCCACATCCGGAACGCCGACACTTTTGGCGCAAAAGAACGTCAAAAATGACGCAACTTCCGGCGACACGTATGACGCCGGAAACAGAAAAAAAAATTTGCGCCAAAAAAGTCCGCGCCAAGAATGACGCAATAAAATGAAGCATTTTCAGCCCCCGCGAGCCTAACAGCCCACAGGGAAAAAGTCAAATTTTAAGGTAAGAAAAAAATTGATTTATTCATATGCATTAACCCAAATATGAAACTGACTGTCTGAAATAAGGAATGTTGAACATCCTGAGTCAAGGCAAATAAATGTTTAAACACATATATTTAGAACTTTATAAAAAAAGTGCCCAACCATAGCTTAGAGTGTCACAGAAAATAAGACTTACTTACCCCAGGACACTCATCTACATGTTGTAGAAAGCCAAACCAGTACTGAAACGAAAATCAGCAGAGGTAATGGTATATATAAGAGTATATCGTCGATCTGAAAAGGGAGGTAAGAGATGAATCTCTACGACCGATAACAGAGAACCTATGAAATAGACCCCGTAGAAGGAGATCATTGAATTCAAATAGGCAATACTCTCCTCACATCCCTCTGACATTCACTGCACGCTGAGAGGAAAACCGGGCTCCAACCTGCTGCGGAGCGCATATCAACGTAGAATCTAGCACAAACTTACTTCACCACCTCCATAGGAGGCAAAGTTTGTAAAACTGATTTGTGGGTGTGGTGAGGGGTGTATTTATAGGCATTTTGAGGTTTGGGAAACTTTGCCCCTCCTGGTAGGAATGTATATCCCATACGTCACTAGCTCATGGACTCTTGCTAATTACATGAAAGAAAAAAATATATATGTATATGAATATATACACATATTAACACAAACATGTATAGATTCATGTACATATATATTTACTGGGAACACACAGCCCCCCATTCACCTCTATGTAAAGGCACTTTAGTGCTGTGTTTGTTCAAACACCCCGCAACCCCTTATAACTGCTTTGTGCAGTTTTGATGCTCATCTTTTTATTTTTATTTTACAGAACTCTCCTTTTTATTTTGGGAGCTTTTAATATTTAACCAAAGGTCTGACCTCTGCACTTAGTGCAAAGTGAAAGCCACAGGTAATGGATGGTTATTTAACGTGCGCCCATAAACGGGAAAATTTGCCCCCTTAACGGGCGCATGTTAAGTTAGCTCTCCATTTGTAATCTAGCCCTTAGTTGTATGACCCAGATTTCTAAGCTTTGAGTAAATGTCATCATTATTTGTTTGCCACTGGGGCCAAAATCTACTGGTTTATATGTTAAAGAGATATTAAACAGTGCTCCTTTGGTAAAAACAAATTTGTTAAAGGGAAAGTCAAGTCCAAAAAAAACTTTCATGATATAAATAGGACATGTAATTTTAAACAACTTTACAATTTACTTTTGTCATCAATTTGCTTTGTCCTCTTGGTATTCTTAGTTGAAAGCTAAACCTAGGAGGTTTATATGCTAATTTCTTAGACCTTGAAGGCCGCCTCTAAATGGAAAGCATTTTGACAGTTTTTCACCACTAGAGGGCATTAGTTCATGTGTTTCATATAGATAACAATGAGCTCACGCACGGGAAGCTCCTAGGAGCACTGATTGGCTAAAATGCAAGGGCGCGATCCGATATAGATCGCAGTTTGCGGCGCAAGCGAGGGAACCCACGTCGCCCGCAGTTTCAGCTCGCAACTCGAGCCATCCAATATGCGGCGCCGTCACTTGCTAAAGTGGCGCAAGTCTCACAAACCAGCGATGTCCAGAAATCTGCGTAAGTACAGATTTTTGGAGTCGCCAGTGACTTGCGCCATGTTAGAAACTGCCGGCGCCTATAAAACCTGACTAAAGTCTAAATCACCCGCACTGTCTAACACGCCTCCCTAACATAGCCCGACACGTCTAACACGCCTCCCTAACATAGCCCGACACGTCTAAGCCTCTATCCCCCCTCACTATCCTAACAATAAAAAAGCTATTAACCCCTAAACCGCCGCTCCAGTACCCCGCCGCAACCTAATAAAGTTATTAACCCCTAAACCGTTGCTCCCGTACCCCGCCGCCAGCTATATTATATCTATAACCCCCTAAAGTGAGCCCCTAACACCGCTGCCATCTATATTAAAATTATTAACCCCTAATGTAAGCCCCTAACACCGCCGCCATCTCTATTAAAATGATTAACCCCTAATTTAATCTACCTACCCCGCCGCCAGCTATATTATCTATATTAACACTAAGTATATTATAGTTAATATAGGTATTACATTATATATATTAACTATATTAACCCTAATTATATTAGGGTTAATATAGTTAATATAGTTACTATAGTATTTATATTAACTATATTAACTCTATCTAACCCTAACACCCCTAACTAAATTTATATTAAATTAATCTAATTCATTTATAAACTAAAATATTCCTATTTAAATCTAAATAGTTACCTATAAAATAAACCCTGAGATAGCTACAATACAATTAATAATTACATTGTAGCTATGTTAGGGTTAATATTTATTTTACAGGTAAATTGTTAATTATTTTAACTAGGTATAATAGCTATTAAATAGTTATTAACTATTTAATATCTACCTAGTTAAAATAATTACCCAATTACCTGTAAAATAAATCCTAACCTAAGTTACAAATACACCTACACTATCAATAAATTAAATAAACTACAAACATCTATCTAAAAATACAATTAAATTAACTAAATTAAATTACAAAAAATAAAAAGATTACAAGATTTTTAAGCTAATTACACCTATTCTAAGCCCCCTAATAAAATAATAAACCCCCAAAATAAAAAAAATTCCCTGCCCTATTCTAAATTAAAAAAAATTCAAAGCTCTTTACCTTACCAGCCCTTAAAAGGGCCTTTTGTGGGGCATGCCCCAAAGAATTCAGCTCTTTTGCCTACAAATACAATACCCCCCCCCCCCCATTACAACCCACCACCCACATACCCCTATTCTAAAACCACCCAAACCCCCCTTAAAAAAGCCTAACACTACCCCCCTGAAGATCTCCCTACCTTGTCTTCACCACACCGGGCCGAACTCCTGATCCGATCCGGGCGATGTCTTCCTCCAAGCGGCAAAGAAGAATTCTTCCTCCGGCGATGTCTTCCTCCAAGCGGCAAAGAAGAATTCTTCCTCCGGCGACGTCTTCCTCCAAGCGGCAGCAAAGTCTTCATTCTTCCCGCGGCATCTTCAATCTTCTTTCTTCGCTCCGCCACCGCCAATCAGATTGAGCTCGCATTCTATTGGCTGTTCCGATCAGCCAATAGAATGCGAGCTCAATCTGATTGGCTGATTGGATCAGCCAATCGGATTGAACTTGAATCTGATTGGCTGATTCAATCAGCCAATCAGATTTTTCTAACTTAATTCCGATTGGCTGATAGAATCCTATCAGCCAATCGGAATTCGGCGGACGCCATCTTGGATGACGTCATTTAAAGGTACCTCATTCGTCGTTCAGTCGTCGGCCGGGATGGATGCTCCGCGGTGGCGGAGCGAAGAAAGAAGATTGAAGATGCCGCCGGAAGAATGAAGACTTTGCTGCCGCTTGGAGGAAGACGTCGCCGGAGGAAGAATTCTTCTTTGCCGCTTGGAGGAAGACATCGCCGGAGGAAGAATTCTTCTTTGCCGCTTGGAGGAAGACATCACCCGGATCGGATCAGGAGTTCGGCCCGGTGTGGTGAAGACAAGGTAGGGAGATCTTCAGGGGGGTAGTGTTAGGCTTTTTTAAGGGGGGTTTGGGTGGTTTTAGAATAGGGGTATGTGGGTGGTGGGTTGTAATGGGGGGGGGGGTATTGTATTTGTATGCAAAAGAGCTGAATTCTTTGGGGCATGCCCCACAAAAGGCCCTTTTAAGGGCTGGTAAGGTAAAGAGCTTTGAAATTTTTTTAATTTAGAATAGGGCAGGGAATTTTTTTTATTTTGGGGGTTTATTATTTTATTAGGGGGCTTAGAATAGGTGTAATTAGCTTAAAAATCTTGTAATCTTTTTTTTATTTTTTGTAATTTAGTGTTTGTTTTTTTTTGTAATTTAGTTTAGTTAATTTAATTGTATTTTTAGATAGATGTTTGTAGTTTATTTAATTTATTGATAGTGTAGGTGTATTTGTAACTTAGGTTAGGATTTATTTTACAGGTAATTGGGTAATTATTTTAACTAGGTAGATATTAAATAGTTAATAACTATTTAATAGCTATTATACCTAGTTAAAATAATTAACAATTTACCTGTAAAATAAATATTAACCCTAACATAGCTACAATGTAATTATTAATTATATTGTAGCTATCTTAGGGTTTATTTTATAGGTAAGTATTTAGATTTAAATAGGAATATTTTAGTTTATAAATGAATTAGATTAATTTAATATAAATTTAGTTAGGGGTGTTAGGGTTAGATAGAGTTAATATAGTTAATATAAATACTATAGTAACTATATTAACTATATTAACCCTAATATAATTAGGGTTAATATAGTTAATATATATATAATGTAATACCTATATTAACTATAATATACTTAGGGTTAATATAGATAATATAGCTGGCGGCGGGGTAGGTAGATTAAATTAGGGGTTAATCATTTTAATAGAGATGGCGGCGGTGTAAGGGGCTTACATTAGGGGTTAATAATATTAATATAGCTGGCGGCGGTGTAAGGGGTCAGATTAGGGGATAGATAAGGTAGATGACAGCGGTGTAAGGGGTTCTAATTAGGGGATAGATAAGGTAGATGGCGGCGGTTTTAGGGGCTCACAGTAGGGGGTTAGTTTATGTAGATGGCGGCGGGGTCCGGGAGCGGCGGTTTAGGGGTTAATAACTTTATTAGGGATTTCGGGGGGGGGGGGATCGCGGTTGACAGGTAGATAGACATTGCGCATGCGTTAGGTGTTAGGTTTATTTTAGAAGATCGCGGTTGACAGGGAGATAGACATTGCGCATGCGTTAGGTGTTAGGTTTATTTTAGCAGCCAGTTTAGGGAGTTACGGGGCTCCAATAGTCAGCGTAAGGCTTCTTACGGCTGCTTTTTGTGGCGAGGTGAAAATGGAGTAAGTTTTCTCCATTTTCGCCACGTAAGTCCTTACGCTGCATATTGGATACCAAACTGCGCTGGTTTGGTATACCTGCCTATGGCCCAAAAAACTACGGGCGACGGCAGAAAACATAATTTATGTAAGAACTTACCTGATAAATTCATTTCTTTCATATTAGCAAGAGTCCATGAGCTAGTGACGTATGGGATATACATTCCTACCAGGAGGGGCAAAGTTTCCCAAACCTTAAAATGCCTATAAATACACCCCTCACCACACCCACAATTCAGTTTAACGAATAGCCAAGAAGTGGGGTGATAAGAAAAAAGTGCGAAAGCATATAAAATAAGGAATTGGAATAATTGTGCTTTATACAAAAAAATCATAACCACCACAAAAAAGGGCGGGCCTCATGGACTCTTGCTAATATGAAAGAAATGAATTTATCAGGTAAGTTCTTACATAAATTATGTTTTCTTTCATGTAATTAGCAAGAGTCCATGAGCTAGTGACGTATGGGATAAAGACTACCCAAGATGTGGATCTTTCCACACAAGAGTCACTAGAGAGGGAGGGATAAAATAAAGACAGCCAATTCCTGCTGAAAATAATCCACACCCAAAATAAAGTTTAATGAAAAACATAAGCAGAAGATTCAAACTGAAACCGCTGCCTGAAGTATTTTTCTACCAAAAACTGCTTCAGAAGAAGAAAATACAACAAAATGGTAGAATTTGGTAAAAGTATGCAAAGAGGACCAAGTTGCCGCTTTGCAAATCTGATCAACCGAAGCTTCATTCCTAAACGCCCAGGAAGTAGAAACTGACCTAGTAGAATGAGCTGTAATCCTATGAGGCGGAGTCTTACCCGACTCAACATAGGCAAGATGAATTAAAGATTTCAACCAAGATGCCAAAGAAATGGCAGAAGTTTTCTGGCCTTTCTAAAACCGGAAAAGATAACAAATAAACTAGAAGTCTTTCGGAAAGACTTAGTAGCTTCAACATAATATTTCAAAGCTCTAATAACATCCAAAGAATGCAACGATTTCTCCTTAGAATTCTTAGGATTAAGACATAATGAAGGAACCACAATGTCTCTACTAATGTTGTTGGAATTCACAACTTAGGTAAAAATTCAAAAGAAGTTCGCAACACCGCCTTATCCTGATGAAAAATCAGAAAAGGAGACTCACAAGAAAGAGCAGATAATTCAGAAACTCTTCTGGCAGAAGAGATGGCCAAAAGGAACAAAACTTTCCAAGAAAGTAATTTAATATCCAATAAATGCATAGGTTCAAATGGAGGAGCTTGAAGAGCCCCCAGAACCAAATTCAAACTCCAAGGAGGAGAAATTGACTTAATGACAGGCTTTATACGAACCAAAGCTTGTACAAAACAATGAATATCAGGAAGAATAGCAATCTTTCTGTGAAAAAGAACAGAAAGAGCAGAGATTTGACCTTTCAAGGAACTTGCGGACAAACCCTTATCTAAACCATCCTGAAGAAACTGTAATATTCTCGGTATTCTAAAAGAATGCCAAGAAAAATGATGAGAAAGACACCAAGAAATATAAGTCTTCCAGACTCTATAATATATCTCTCTGGATACAGATTTACGAGCCTGTAACATAGTAATAACCACAGAGTCAGAGAAACCTCTTAACCAGAAGAACCATTATCAGTATCAGAATGATGATGTTCATTTAAAAATTCATCTGAAAAAAGAGAAGTTTTAAAAGACTTTTATGTATACTAGAAGGAGAAATAACAGACATAGCCTTCTTAATGGATTTAAAAAATAAAATCTCTTATGTTATCAGGAACACTCTGAAAATTAGATGTTGACGGAACAGCAACAGGTAATGTAACAGTACTAAAGGAAATTTTATCTGCATTAATAAGTTTGACATGACATGCAATACAAATAACTGCTGGAGAAACAGATACCAAAAGTTTATAGCAGATACACTTAGCTTGGTAGATCCAGCACTGTGCAGTGATTTTCCTGAAGTATCTTCTGACTCAGTTGCAACGTGGAACATCTTGCAATATGTAAAAGAAAAAAACAACATATAAAGCAAAATTGATCAAATTCCTTAAATGACAGTTTCAGGAATGGGAAAAAAATGCCAGTGAACAAGCTTCTAGCAACCAGAAGCAATAAATAATGAGACTTAAATAATGTGGAGACAAAAATGACGCCCATATTTTTTTAGCGCCAAAAAAGACGCCCACATTATTTGGCGCCTAAATGCTTTTGGCGCCAAAAATGACGCCACATCCGGAACGCCGACATTTTTGACGCAAAAAAAACGTCAAAAAATGACGCAACTTCCGGCGACACGTATGACGCCGGAAACAGAAAAAAAAATTTGCGCCAAAAAAGTCTGCGCCAAGAATGACGCAATAAAATGAAGCATTTTCTGCCCCCGCGAGCCTAACAGCCCACAGGGAAAAAGTCAAATTTTTTAAGGTAAGAAAAAATGATTGAAACAAATGCATTATCCCAAATATGAAACTGACTGTCTGAAAAATAAGGAAAGTTGAACATTCTGAGTCAAGGCAAATAAATGTTTGAATACATATATTTAGAACTTTATAAATAAAGTGCCCAACCATAGCTTAGAGTGTCACAGAAAATAAGATTTACTTACCCCAGGACACTCATCTACATGTTTGTAGAAAGCCAAACCAGTACTGAAACGAGAATCAGCAGAGGTAATGGTATATATAAGAGTATATCGTCGATCTGAAAAGGGAGGTAAGAGATGAATCTCTACGACCGATAACAGAGAACCTATGAAATAGACCCCGTAGAAGGAGATCACTGCATTCAAATAGGCAATACTCTCCTCACATCCCTCTGACATTCACTGCACGCTGAGAGGAAAACCGGGCTCCAACTTGCTGCGGAGCGCATATCAACGTAGAATCTAGCACAAACTTACTTCACCACCTCCATCGGAGGCAAAGTTTGTAAAACTGAATTTTGGGTGTGGTGAGGGGTGTATTTATAGGCATTTTAAGGTTTGGGAAACTTTGCCCCTCCTGGTAGGAATGTATATCCCATACGTCACTAGCTCATGGACTCTTGCTAATTACATGAAAGAAATATACGCGCGTAACTTCTAGGTTACGCCGTATATGTGATACCAAACCAGCGTAAATATTGGCGTCGCCGGCTTTTGCGGGCAACGATTTTTATCGGATGGACCCCCAAGTCTGTCAAAATATCCGAAATAAGGGTGCAGTTTGCAGAGGCTTAGATACAAGGTAATCACAGAAGTAAAAAAAAAAGTGTATTATTATAACAGTGTTGGTTAAGCAAAACTGGGGAATGGGTAATAAAGGGATCACCTACCTTTTTAAACAACAAAAATTCTGGCGTTGACTGTCTTTTAAATCAAAGGAAATAAAAAAAGAAAAAGATTGTGTAACAAAAAACAGCAAATAACTTAGCACTTAGATATTCTCAGTGTAGCCCTCACTCAGAGCAAAAGATTTTCAAAACTTAAGGGACAGTATACACCAATTTTCATATAACTGCATGTAATAGACATGAATATAAAGAATAAGATGCACAGATACTGATATAAACATCCAGTATAAAACTGTTTAAAAACTTACTTAGAAGCTTCCAGTTTAGCTCTGTTTAAAAGGTTATTGGAACACCCACTGCAAGTGGGAAATATCAGACACTCCCTTCCCCCTGCATATGAAAAGACCCTTTACACAAACAGAAGCAAGCTGGAGTAGGTATACGTTGGTATTCTCCTAAAACTTTGGGGCTTGGTTAGGAGTCTGAAAATCGGAGCAATGTTATTTAAAAATAAGCAAAACTATACATTTAAAAAAAAAAAAAACTGTATGGGCTTTATAAATACATCATCGACAAAACATTTATGCAAAGAAAAATCTAGTGTATAATGTCCCTTTTTTTATTCTGTCTGTTCTAGGCATGAGCAAATCTAACTCAGTTACCTAGTATTTTCACTAAAATCCATTTAAATAGATGAATAATACCTATTGCAATGATTTCTGTTACGTATAAGCAACTGCTTTAGTGCTTTTTTATTACAATAATGAAACTGCTTAACAATGGATGTTGCGAACTTTATCTGCCCTCTAGTGTTGAAAACAGTTTACTACATACTAAGCTCAGCTGTATTGTGTTTTCATTACAGAACAAGTTCTGTAAAATTTTGTTCATTTATTCAGGCTATCAGTTCATATTCTGAGAACTGATCTTTATTTCTCTAAAGATCCTCACTGTGACTGTATGTGTACATGTGTATGTGAGTGTGTGTGTAAATATATATGTATGTTAGGGTGTGTGCTGGGTAGGTGATGCTGTATGTGTACATGTGTGTGTGTGAGTGAGTAGTTGTGTGTGTGCTGGGTAGGTGATGCTGTATGTGTACATATGTGTGTGAGGGAGTAGTTGTGTGTGTGTATATATATATATATATATGTGTGTTAGGGTATGTGTGTGTGTGTAGTTGTGTATATATGTATGCTAGGGTGTGTGTGTGTAGTTGTGTATATATGTATGCTAGGGGGTGTGTGTGTGTGTTTGCTGGGTAGGTGATGCTGTATGTGTACATGTATGTGTGTGTGTGTGTGTGTGTGTGTGTAGCTGTGTATATATGTATGCTAGGGTGTGTGTGTGTGTGTGTGTGGTTGTGTATATATGTATGCTAGGGTGTGTGTGTGTAGTTGTGTATATATGTATGCTAGGGTGTGTGTTTGCTGGGTAGGTGATGCTGTATGTGTACATGTATGTGTGTGTGTGTGTGTGTGTGTAGTTGTGTGTGTATATATATATATATATATATATATATATATATATATATGCGCGTTAGGGTGGGTGTGTTTGACTGTATGTGTGCATATGTATGCGAGTGTGTGGTTGTGTGTATATATGCCTGCTAGGGTGTGTGTGACCGTATGTGTGTAAGTGTGTTAGTGTGCTGGCTAGGTGATGCTGTATGTGCATATATGTGTGAGTGTGTAGTTGTGTATATATGTATGCTAGTGTTTGTGTGTGATTTTGTGGTTATGTATGTAAGTATGCTAAGGTGTGTGTGTGTGACTGTATGTGTATAATTGTGTGTGACTGTGTGGTTGTGTATACATGTATGCTAGGGTAGGTGTGTGTATGTGTGTGTGTGTGTATAAGAGTGTGCTGTGTGTGGTTATGTATATAAGTATGCTACGGTGTGTGACTGTATGTGTGTAATTGTGTGTGAGTGTGTGGTTATTTATATAAGTATGCTATGGAGTGTGTGGTTATGTATGTAAGTATCCTAGGGTGTGGGTATGTATACATGTATGCTAAGGTGTGTGTGTGACTATGTGTGTAAGAGTGTGTTAATGTGTGGTTATGTGTATAAGTATGCTAGGGTGTGTGTGGTTATGTATATAACTATGCTAGGGTGTGTGTGGTTATGTATATAAGTATGCTAGGGTGTGTGTGGTTATGTATATAAGTATGCTAGGGTTAGTGTGGTTATGTATATAAGTATGATAGGGTGAGTGTGTATTTATGTATATAAGTATGCTAGGGTGTGTGTGGTTATGTATATAAGTATGCTAGGGTTAGTGTGGTTATGTATATAAGTATGCTAGGGTGAGTGTGTGGTTATGTATATAAGTATGCTAGGGTGTGCAAGTGTGTGGTTATGTATATAAGTATGCTAGGGTATCTGTGGTTATGTATATAAGTATGCTAGGGTTTGTGTGGTTATGTATATAAGTATGCTAGGGTGTGTGTGGTTATGTATATAAGTATGCTAGGGTGTGTGTGGTTATGTATATAAGTATGCTAGGGTGTGTGTGGTTATGTATATAAGTATGCTAGGGTGTGTGTGGTTATGTATATAAGTATGCCATGGTGTGTGTGGTTATGTATATAAGTATGCTAGGGTGTGTGTGGTTATGTATATAAGTATGCTATGGTGTGTGTGGTTATGTATATAAGTATGCTAGGGTGTGTGTGTGTGGTTATGTATATAAGTATGCTAGGGTTTGTGTGGTTATGTATATAAGTATGCTAGGGTGTGTGTGGTTATGTATATAAGTATGCTAGGGTGTGTGTGGTTATGTATATAAGTATGCTAGGGTGTGTGTGGTTATGAATATAAGTATGCTAGGGTGTGTGTGGTTATGTATATAAGTATGCTAGGGCGTGTGTGGTTATGTATATAAGTATGCTAGGGTTAGTGTGGGTTATGTATATAAGTATGCTAGGGTGAGTGTGTATTTATGTATATAAGTATGCTAGGGGGTGTGTGGTTATGTATATAAGTATGCTAGGGTGTGTGTGGTTATGTATATAAGTATGCTAGGGTGTGTGTGGTTATGTATATAAGTATGCTAGGGTGTGTGTGTGTGGTTATGTATATAAGTATGCTAGGGGGTGTGTGGTTATGTATATAAGTATGCTAGGGGGTGTGTGGTTATGTATATAAGTATGCTAGGGTGTGTGTGGTTATGTATATAAGTATGCTAGGGTGTGTGTGGTTATGTATATAAGTATGCTAGGGTGTGTGTTGTTATGTATATAAGTATGCTAGGGTGTGTGTGGTTATGTATATAAGTATGCTAGGGTGTGTGTGGTTATGTATATAAGTATGCTAGGGTGTGTGTGTGTGGTTATGTATATAAGTATGCTAGGGTGTGTGTAGTTATGTATATAAGTATGCTAGGGGGTGTGTGGTTATGTATATAAGTATGCTATGGTGTGTGTGGTTATGTATATAAGTATGCTAGGGTGTGTGTGTGTGGTTATGTATATAAGTATGCTAGGGTGTGTGTAGTTATGTATATAAGTATGCTATGGTGTGTGTGGTTATGTATATAAGTATGCTAGGGGGTGTGTGGTTATGTATATAAGTATGCTAGGGGGTGTGTGGTTATGTATATAAGTATGCTAGGGTGTGTGTGGTTATGTATATAAGTATGCTAGGGTGTGTGTGGTTATGTATATAACTATGCTAGGGTGTGTGTGGTTATGTATATAAGTATGCTAGGGTGAGTGTGGTTATGTATATAAGTGTGCTAGGGGGTGTGTGGTTATGTATATAAGTATGCTAGGGTGTGTGTGATTATGTATATAAGTATGCTAGGGCGTGTGTGGTTATGTATATAAGTATGCTAGGGTGTCTGTGGTTATGTATATAAGTATGCTAGGGTGTCTGTGGTTATGTAGATATGTATGCTAGGGTGTCTGTGGTTATATATATAAGTATGCTAGGGTGTGTGTGGTTATGTATATATGTATGCTAGGGTTTGTGTGGTTATGTATATAAGTATGCTAGGGGGTGTGTGGTTATGTATATAAGTATGCTAGGGGGTGAGTGTGGTTATATATATAAGTATGCTAGGGTGTGTGTGGTTATGTATATAAGTATGCTATGGTGTGTGTGGTTATGTATATAAGTATGCTAGGGGGTGTGTGGTTATGTATATAAGTATGCTAGGGTGTGTGTGGTTATGTATATAAGTATGCTAGGGGGTGTGTGGTTATGTATATAAGTATGCTAGGGTGTGTGTGGTTATGTATATAAGTATGCTAGGGTGTGTGTGTGTGGTTATGCTAGGGTGTGTAAGTGTGTGGTTATATATATAAGTATGCTAGGGTGTGTGTGGTTATGTATATAAGTATGCTATGGTGTGTGTGGTTATGTATATAAGTATGCTAGGGGGTGTGTGGTTATGTATATAAGTATGCTAGGGTGTGTGTGGTTATGTATATATGTATGCTATGGTGTGTGCGGTTATGTATATAAGTATGCTAGGGGGTGTGTGGTTATGTATATAAGTATGCTAGGGTGTGTGTGGTTATGTATATAAGTATGCTATGGTGTGTGTGGTTATGTATATAAGTATGCTAGGGGGTGTGTGGTTATGTATATAAGTATGCTAGGGTGTGTGTGGTTATGTATATAAGTATGCTATGGTGTGTGCGGTTATGTATATAAGTATGCTAGGGTGTGTGTGGTTATGTATATAAGTATGCTAGGGGGTGTGTGGTTATGTATACAATAGGGTTGCACCGATACCATTTTTTTATGACTGAGTACAAGTACCGATACTTGTTTTCAAATACTCGCCGATACCAGTTACCGATACTTTTTTTTTATGTCATGTGTTTACCAAGCACAATACAGACTAATTATATAATATTCCTTATTTATAATTATAAAGGGCTGTAATTCAAAAGACATTATGAAATAATAAAAAAGTTCACTAAACATGTTTATAAATAAAAAATATTACAATAAAATATTACATTTAAAGGGGTGATGCAATTGGGCTGTTATATAACATCAATCTGACATGTGTATAGAGGTTCGACTAAGTTGAACAGTCTTTCACTTTCCACACTACTGCATGGGGCAGAAAGATATTTTTGGGCCATTTTAGCCAGAGCTGGAAATCTGTTTATTAACTGCCCAGTACTTCAGGGGTTTGTCTGAACAAGGTACAGTGATCTCTCCTACAATAATACAAATAACAGCAATTTGTATTGTCAGAACAGTAGTAAACCATTTTTTAGTTTAGTCTCCACTCATTTTAAAATGAAATGGGAACATGCAGTTTGAAAAAACGCCACAAGATAGCATATGTGTAGGAAGTAGAGGTATCGGTTTAAGTATCGGTGCATTTCCACGAGTACAAGTACTCATGCAAATACTTGGTATCGGTACCGATACTAGTATCGGTATAGGTGCATCCCTAGTATACAAGTATGCTAGGGTGTCTGTGGTTATGTATATAAGTATGCTAGGGGGTGAGTGTGGTTATGTATATAAGTATGCTAGGGGGTGAGTGTGGTTATGTATATAAGTATGCTAGTGGGTGAGTGTGGTTATGTATATAAGTATGCTAGGGGGTGAGTGTGGTTATGTATATAAGTATGTTAGGGTGAGTGTGTGTGGTTATATATATATAAGTATGCTAGGGGGTGTGTGGTTATGTATATAAGTATGCTAGGGTGTGTGTGGTTATGTATATAAGTATGCTAGGGTGTGTGTGGTTATGTATATAAGTATGCTAGGGTGTGTGTGGTTATGTATATAAGTATGCTAGGGTGTGTGGTTATGTATATAAGTATGCTAGGGTGTGTGGTTATGTATATAAGTATGCTAGGGTGTGTGTGGTTATGTATATAAGTATGCTAGGGGGTGTGTGGTTATGTATATAAGTATGCTAGGGGGTGAGTGTGGTTATGTATATAAGTATGCTAGTGGGTGAGTGTGGTTATGTATATAAGTATGCTAGGGGGTGAGTGTGGTTATGTATATAAGTATGTTAGGGTGAGTGTGTGTGGTTATATATATATAAGTATGCTAGGGGGTGTGTGGTTATGTATATAAGTATGCTAGGGTGTGTGTGGTTATGTATATAAGTATGCTAGGGTGTGTGTGGTTATGTATATAAGTATGCTAGGGTGTGTGGTTATGTATATAAGTATGCTAGGGTGTGTGGTTATGTATATAAGTATGCTAGGGTGTCAATGAAATTACTAATCACCCCTTAGCCAATAGCATGCTAGCCATCTGGTATAATGCCAATTGTAATGCACGGCTATTGGCTAAGAGGTGGCAGACAAAGCAAACCCAGCACTGTTTTCTTACAATTGATCTTGCACAGCATTAACTTCATGATAGTCAGTAAATTAAAAAAAAATATTAAATTGGACTTTTATTGATCATTTTAGAAAGTTGATATGACAGTTTTAAATCTCAGGAAGTGTCTGCTCAACTTTTGAAACATTTTTTTTTTTTTTAATAAAGGCATCTTAAATTCCAGATAGAGCGAGCGAGTTTGACAGACTTCAGCTGACCGCTTCCCGCTAAACAGTCGTCTTTTACAACACAGACCCAATAAGTGTGTTACATCAGTTATTGCAACTGTTATGTCACTGGCGACAGTTAAAGAAACATTTTACTTAAAGGGACATGAAGCCCAAAAAAAATATTTAATGATTCGGATAGAGCAGGGGTGTAAAAACTCATGAGTCGTGGGCATTTTTCCATACAAGTGCAACTCCCGTGGGCCGCACAATACCTACATATCTTGCCATTGTTAAACAAAGCAGTGGCATTTGCTATAACTGTATGCATTTCAAAAGATTGTGTTCTGTAACTCCTAAGTAACTTACACTGGCTTTATGCTCTCTAATGTTTTAAAGAAGGTGACACACACGCGACATCTGGTTGCTCTCCCACGGAGTCTGTGCTTTTTCTGTTCTATAGCAGCCCTGTTCCGAGCGTGCTCACAGTTTATAATGCAGAGGAAAGTCATACTATGCGCATGCTAAACAATGGATCACAATGCTGTCAACATAGCCACCCACTGTTTATATAGTGAGAGAAATATACTTGTTGTGATAGCTACTGAGAACCTATTTAAGCCTTTGAAAAAAAATAAAAAATTATATATCTGTTTGCCTTTTTTTCATAACAATGTTTCTCATTAAAGTCTCAGGGGTATTAATGATCTTGCTACCGTAACGCAACCACTAACTATACAACAAGTGAATCACAATACTGGAACAAAGAGATGCAGTCATTGTAATGGGGTACACACATGCGCAACCCTAATAGTAAGCACGCCCACTCTTTAGGTAACAAGCATATTATAATCATTATTTGTCATGGAGGCGTAGCGAGTTTGATGTTCCTGAGACACAGAATATCATTTTAAACAACTTTTCAATCTACTTAGTTCTCTTTTTAGAAAAGCATTCCTAATTAGACTCAGGAGCTGGGGGCTAGCTGCTGATTGGTGGCTGCACATATATGCCTTTTGTCATTGACTTACAGATGTGTTTAGCCAGCTTCCAGTAGTGTACTACTGCTCTACCAACAAAGGATACCAATAGAATGAAGCACAATTCATTGTATTACAAGTAGCTGCAGAAACAACCTTTTTAATTGTGCTAGGGTCTCTCTGTCTCCCACCACACATTAGTAGACTTTTTTCTGTCTCTTGTTTGCCTTTTCTATAGGATATACTGCAGTATTCAGATTTTCAGCGTATGTGGTGGTGTTAGCAGACAAAAGTTGCTATTTTAAATAATAAAATAAAGGTAAAGATGATATTTGTAAACAATGTAATATACTCCAGCAGGTAAAATGGAAAACTGGTAACACTTTAGGGGAGAACTTTCTACACTAAAGTCCTTTTAACCCCTTGAGCCAATTGGACGTACGTACTACATCACACATTACTTTTCCCAGTATACTGTGTTGACCTAGCACCTACAGTACGTCCAACATGTTGGCGCATGCTGCGGTCCTGCTGTCAGCTTAAATAGCGGAGACGGCAGCTGGAGGCAGAAGGCATCTGCCTTCATATTGTAAGGGAGCGCTGATTGTGCTCTCTTACTAAAGAAGCCAGATCGCAGATACAGTGTCACTGTCTGCATCGGGTGACGTTCGAGCCGTGGGAGGTTTGGGAAGGGGAGATGGGAGGGTTCCCTACACTCTGGAAAACTGGAAAAAGGGGAGAGGTAGGGATATGTGCCTACACTACAGAAAAGGATTTATTAGAGGGGCGGGGGGCCTACAGTAACATTGCATAAAGGGGAGGGGGGAAATAATGAATACATAAACACAAGCCCTCCCCCCAGACTGCACACTGTCATATTAGCAATAACAAATATGGAGGTGCTGTAGGGGGGGGGGGGGGAGAGGGAAAAGAGCTATTATTGAGGGATCAGGAAGATTGGGGGTCCCTACACTACAGAAAATAGATAAATAAATAATTTTAAAAAAAAACTAATGGCATACTGGCTGCCAGTAACTAAAATTGTGGAATTTGATGGTGACCACTGGGAGGGATCAGGGAGGTGTCAGGTGGAAGGGTAATCCTTGCACTACATTACATTTTACACTTAGCTGATTAAGCGCTTCACTGCTGGGAATATCAGAGGTGTGGTGCACAGCTGCAAATAGTGGCCTTCTAATTATCAAAAAGCAATGGCAATCCATTAGCATGTCTGCCGTTACTGAGCAATAGGGATCTTAGAGAAACTTTTACCACTATTTGCCTTATGACTACCGTAGTTGTGTGAAAATATAGTTTTAGGGTCAATTTTGAGAATTTGGGCAGTTCTGCTATAGCAAATGAGTTACCCCATTGCATCATTTTAGAAAAAGCGGGAGATAAAGACCTTAAAATAATGAAAAATGTCTGCATGTTAGGTCTTAGCTGAATCAGAGGAGGCCAATGAACAGATTGAGAAATTATTTTACAGTTAGGAAACTACAGGCCTTTATGTAATGCGATATGTATGTATGTATGTATGTGTATGTATGTATGTGTATGTATGTATGTATGTGTATGTATGTATGTATGTGTCTTTATGTATGTATGTATGTGTGTGTATGTATGTATGTGTCTTTATGTGTATGTATGTATGTATGTATGTGTATGTATGTATGTATGTGTATGTATGTATGTATGTGTATGTATGTATGTATGTGTCTTTATGTATGTATGTATGTGTATGTATGTATGTATGTATGTGTCTTTATGTGTATGTATGTATGTATGTGTATGTATGTATGTATGTGTATGTATGTATGTATGTGTATGTATGTATGTATATGTATGTATGTATGTATGTATGTATGTGTATGTATGTATGTGTATGTATGTATGTATGTGTCTTTATGTATGTATGTGTATGTATGTATGTATGTGTCTTTATGTGTATGTATGTATGTATGTGTCTTTATGTGTATGTATGTGTATGTATGTATGTATGTGTCTTTATGTGTATGTATGTATGTATGTATGTGTCTTTATGTGTATGTATGTATGTATGTATGTGTATGTATGTATGTATGTATGTATGTATGTGTATGTATGTATGTATGTATGTGTATGTATGTATGTATGTGTCTTTATGTATGTATGTATGTGTATGTATGTATGTATGTGTCTTTATGTGTATGTATGTATGTATGTGTCTTTATGTGTATGTATGTGTATGTATGTATGTATGTGTCTTTATGTGTATGTATGTATGTATGTGTCTTTATGTGTATGTATGTATGTATGTATGTGTCTTTATGTGTATGTATGTATGTATGTATGTATCTTTATGTGTATGTATGTATGTATGTGTCTTTATGTGTATGTATGTATGTATGTGTCTTTATGTGTATGTATGTATGTATGTATGTATGTATGTATCTTTATGTGTATGTATGTATGTATGTATGTGTCTTTATGTGTATGTATGTATGTATGTGTCTTTATGTATATGTATGTATGTATGTGTCTTTATGTGTATGTATGTATGTATGTGTCTTTATGTGTATGTATGTATGTATGTATGTGTCTTTATGTATATGTATGTATGTATGTATGTGTCTTTATGTGTATGTATGTATGTATGTATGTGTCTTTATGTGTATGTATGTATGTGTCTTTATGTATGTATGTATGTATGTGTGTATGTATGTATGTGTGTATGTATGTATGTATGTGTCTTTATGTGTATGTATGTATGTATGTATGTGTGTATGTATGTATGTGTCTTTATGTATGTATGTATGTATGTATGTATGTGTGTATGTATGTGTCTTTATGTATGTATGTATGTATGTATGTGTGTGTCTTTATGTATGTATGTATGTATGTATGTATGTATGTATGTGTCTTTATGTATGTATGTATGTGTCTTTATGTATGTATGTATGTATGTGTGTGTCTTTATGTATGTATGTATGTATGTGTCTTTATGTATGTATGTATGTATGTATGTGTGTATGTATGTGTCTTTATGTGTATGTATGTATGTATGTATGTGTGTGTCTTTATGTGTATGTATGTATGTATGTGTCTTTATGTATGTATGTATGTATGTATGTATGTGTCTTTATGTATGTATGTATGTATGTGTCTTTATGTATGTATGTATGTATGTATGTATGTGTCTTTATGTGTATGTATGTATGTATGTGTCTTTATGTGTATGTATGTATGTGTCTTTATGTATATGTATGTATGTATGTGTCTTTATGTGTATGTATGTATGTATGTGTCTTTATGTGTATGTATGTATGTATGTATGTGTCTTTATGTATGTATGTATGTATGTGTGTATGTATGTATGTGTGTATGTATGTATGTATGTGTCTTTATGTGTATGTATGTATGTATGTATGTATGTGTCTTTATGTATGTATGTATGTATGTATGTGTGTATGTATGTATGTGTCTTTATGTATGTATGTATGTATGTATGTATGTATGTGTGTATGTATGTGTCTTTATGTATGTATGTATGTATGTATGTGTGTGTCTTTATGTATGTATGTATGTATGTATGTATGTATGTGTCTTTATGTATGTATGTATGTATGTATGTATGTATGTGTGTGTCTTTATGTATGTATGTATGTATGTATGTATGTGTCTTTATGTATGTATGTATGTATGTATGTATGTGTGTATGTATGTGTCTTTATGTGTATGTATGTATGTATGTATGTATGTGTGTGTCTTTATGTGTATGTATGTATGTATGTGTCTTTATGCATGTATGTATGTGTCTTTATGTATGTATGTATGTATGTATGTATGTGTCTTTATGTGTATGTATGTATGTATGTGTCTTTATGTGTATGTATGTATGTATGTGTCTTTATGTATATGTATGTATGTATGTGTCTTTATGTGTATGTATGTATCTATGTGTCTTTATGTGTATGTATGTATGTATGTATGTATGTGTCTTTATGTATGTATGTATGTGTGTATGTATGTATGTGTGTATGTATGTATGTATGTGTCTTTATGTGTATGTATGTATGTATGTATGTATGTGTCTTTACGTATGTATGTATGTATGTGTGTATGTATGTATGTGTCTTTATGTATGTATGTATGTATGTATGTATGTATGTATGTGTGTGTCTTTATGTATGTATGTATGTATGTATGTGTCTTTATGTATGTATGTATGTATGTATGTATGTGTGTGTCTTTATGTATGTATGTATGTATGTGTCTTTATGTATGTATGTATGTATGTATGTATGTATGTATGTGTCTTTATGTGTATGTATGTATGTATGTATGTATGTGTGTGTCTTTATGTGTATGTATGTATGTATGTGTCTTTATGTATGTATGTATGTGTCTGTATGTATGTATGTATGTATGTGTCTTTATGTATGTATGTATGTATGTATGTATGTGTGTATGTATGTGTCTTTATGTGTATGTATGTATGTATGTGTGTGTCTTTATGTGTATGTATGTATGTATGTGTCTTTATGTATGTATGTATGTGTCTTTATGTATGTATGTATGTATGTATGTGTCTTTATGTATGTATGTATGTATGTATGTATGTATGTATGTGTGTATGTATGTGTCTTTATGTGTATGTATGTATGTATGTATGTGTGTGTCTTTATGTGTATGTATGTATGTATGTATGTATGTATGTATGTGTGTATGTATGTGTCTTTATGTGTATGTATGTATGTATGTGTGTGTCTTTATGTGTATGTATGTATGTATGTATGTGTGTATGTATGTGTGTGTCTTTATGTATGTATGTATGTATGTATGTGTGTATGTATGTATGTGTCTTTATGTATGTATGTATGTATGTATGTATGTGTGTATGTATGTGTCTTTATGTGTATGTATGTATGTATGTATGTATGTGTGTGTCTTTATGTATGTATGTATGTATGTATGTGTCTTTATGTATGTATGTATGTATGTATGTATGTGTGTATGTATGTGTCTTTATGTGTATGTATGTATGTATGTATGTGTGTGTCTTTATGTGTTTGTATGTATGTATGTATGTATGTGTCTTTATGTATGTATGTATGTATGTGTGTGTCTTTATGTGTATGTATGTATGTATGTATGTGTGTGTCTTTATGTGTATGTATGTATGTATGTATGTGTGTGTCTTTATGTGTATGTATGTATGTATGTATGTGTGTGTCTTTATGTGTATGTATGTATGTATGTATGTATGTATGTGTGTATGTATGTATGTGTCTTTATGTATGTATGTATGTATGTATGTATGTATGTATGTGTGTATGTATGTGTCTTTATGTGTATGTATGTATGTATGTATGTGTGTGTCTTTATGTATGTATGTATGTATGTATGTATGTGTCTTTATGTATGTATGTATGTATGTATGTATGTGTGTATGTATGTGTCTTTATGTGTATGTATGTATGTATGTATGTGTGTGTCTTTATGTGTTTGTATGTATGTATGTATGTATGTATGTATGTGTCTTTATGTATGTATGTATGTATGTATGTATGTGTGTGTCTTTATGTGTATGTATGTATGTATGTATGTGTGTGTCTTTATGTGTATGTATGTATGTATGTGTGTGTCTTTATGTGTATGTATGTATGTATGTATGTGTGTGTCTTTATGTGTATGTATGTATGTATGTGTCTTTATGTGTATGTATGTATGTATGTATGTATGTATCTTTATGTATATGTATGTATGTATGTGTCTTTATGTGTATGTATGTATGTATGTATCTTTATGTATATGTATGTATGTATGTGTCTTTATGTGTATGTATGTATGTATGTATGTGTATTTATGTGTATGTATGTATGTATGTATGTATCTTTATGTATATGTATGTATGTATGTGTCTTTATGTATATGTATGTATGTATGTGTCTTTATGTGTATGTATGTATGTATGTATGTATGTATGTATGTATGTATGTATCTTTATGTATATGTATGTATGTATGTGTCTTTATGTGTATGTATGTATGTATGTATGTATGTGTCTTTATGTGTATGTATGTATGTATGTATGTATGTATGTATCTTTATGTATATGTATGTATGTATGTGTCTTTATGTGTATGTATGTATGTATGTATGTATGTATCTTTATGTATATGTATGTATGTATGTGTCTTTATGTATATGTATGTATGTATGTGTCTTTATGTGTATGTATGTATGTATGTATGTATCTTTATGTATATGTATGTATGTATGTGTCTTTATGTGTATGTATGTATGTATGTATGTATGTATCTTTATGTATATGTATGTATGTATGTATGTGTCTTTATGTATATGTATGTATGTATGTGTCTTTATGTATATGTATGTATGTATGTGTCTTTATGTATATGTATGTATGTATGTATGTGTATGTATGTATGTATGTATGTATGTATGTGTCTTTATGTATATGTATGTATGTGTCTTTATGTATGTGTATGTATGTATGTATGTATGTGTCTTTATGTATATGTATGTATGTATGTGTCTTTATGTATGTGTATGTATGTATGTATGTATGTATGTGTCTTTATGTATATGTATGTATGTATGTGTCTTTATGTATATGTATGTATGTATGTGTCTTTATGTATGTGTATGTATGTATGTATGTATGTGTCTTTATGTATATGTATGTATGTATGTGTCTTTATGTATATGTATGTATGTATGTGTCTTTATGTATATGTATGTATGTATGTGTCTTTATGTATGTGTATGTATGTATGTATGTATGTATGTATGTGTCTTTATGTATATGTATGTATTTATGTGTCTTTATGTATATGTATGTATGTATGTGTCTTTATGTATGTGTATGTATGTATGTATGTATGTATGTATGTATGTATGTATGTATGTGTCTTTATGTATATGTATGTATGTATGTGTCTTTATGTATATGTATGTATGTATGTATGTGTCTTTATGTATATGTATGTATGTATGTGTCTTTATGTATGTGTATGTATGTATGTATGTGTCTTTATGTATGTGTATGTATGTATGTGTCTTTATGTATATGTATGTATGTATGTATGTGTCTTTATGTATGTATGTATGTATGTATGTATGTGTCTTTATGTATGTGTCTTTATGTATGTATGTATGTGTCTTTATGTATGTATGTATGTATGTATGTGTCTTTATGTATGTATGTATGTATGTATGTATGTGTCTTTATGTATGTGTCTTTATGTATGTATGTATGTGTCTTTATGTATGTATGTATGTATGTATGTGTCTTTATGTATGTATGTATGTATGTATGTGTCTTTATGTATATGTATGTATGTGTCTTTATGTATATGTATGTATGTATGTATGTATGTATGTGTCTTTATGTATATGTATGTATGTATGTGTCTTTATGTATGTGTATGTATGTATGTGTCTTTATGTATGTGTATGTATGTATGTGTCTTTATGTATATGTATGTATGTATGTGTGTATGTATGTATCTTTATGTATATGTATGTATGTATGTGTCTTTATGTATGTATGTATGTGTCTTTATGTATGTATGTATGTATGTATGTATGTGTCTTTATGTATGTGTCTTTATGTATGTATGTATGTGTCTTTATGTATGTATGTATGTATGTATGTGTCTTTATGTATGTATGTATGTATGTATGTGTCTTTATGTATGTGTCTTTATGTATGTATGTATGTGTCTTTATGTATGTATGTATGTATGTATGTGTCTTTATGTATGTATGTATGTATGTATGTGTATTTATGTATGTATGTATGTGTCTTTATGTATGTATGTATGTATGTATGTATGTATGTGTCTTTATGTATGTATGTATATGTATGTATGTGTCTTTATGTATATGTATGTATGTATGTATGTATGTATGTATGTGTCTTTATGTATATGTATGTATGTATGTGTCTTTATGTATGTGTATGTATGTATGTGTCTTTATGTATGTGTATGTATGTATGTGTCTTTATGTATATGTATGTATGTATGTGTGTATGTATGTATCTTTATGTATATGTATGTATGTATGTGTCTTTATGTATGTATGTATGTATGTATGTATGTGTCTTTATGTATGTGTCTTTATGTATGTATGTATGTGTCTTTATGTATGTATGTATGTATGTATGTATGTGTCTTTATGTATGTATGTATGTATGTATGTATGTGTCTTTATGTATGTGTCTTTATGTATGTATGTATGTAT
This sequence comes from Bombina bombina, assembly GCF_027579735.1. Taxonomy (NCBI): domain Eukaryota; kingdom Metazoa; phylum Chordata; class Amphibia; order Anura; family Bombinatoridae; genus Bombina; species Bombina bombina. The sequence goes on along the minus strand of NC_069499.1, from coordinate 42,514,156 downwards.
GTGTCTTTATGTATGTATGTATGTATGTATGTATGTATGTGTCTTTATGTATGTATGTATGTATGTATGTGTCTTTATGTATGTATGTATGTGTCTTTATGTATGTATGTATGTATGTATGTGTCTTTATGTATGTATGTATGTATGTGTCTTTATGTATGTATGTATGTATGTATGTGTCTTTATGTATGTATGTATGTATGTATGTGTCTTTATGTATGTATGTATGTATCTTTATGTATATGTATGTATGTATGTGTCTTTATGTGTATGTATGTATGTATGTGTCTTTATGTATGTATGTATGTGTCTTTATGTGTATGTATGTATGTATGTATGTATGTATGTGTCTTTATGTGTATGTATGTGTCTTTATGTATGTATGTATGTATGTATGTATCTTTATGTATATGTATGTATGTATGTGTCTTTATGTGTATGTATGTATGTATGTGTCTTTATGTATGTATGTATGTGTCTTTATGTGTATGT